>NC_064862.1:46297769-46342769 GCF_024139225.1 Suncus etruscus | reverse complement strand
TCGAATCACCGTCCTTCTGCGTCTAAGGCAAACACCTTACCTCTGTGCTATCTCTCTGGCCCCTGGTCCTTAACTTATTTAGTTAAATTGACTCCAAGGTATTTAAATTTTTGTCGTGCTATTGTGAATGGGATTTTTAAAAATGTCTATTTTTTTCTATCATTATTTGTGTATATGAAGACCATTAATTTTTGTGCATTAATTTTGTAGCTGCCACTTTGCTATTTGAATCTGAATCTATTGTCCCTAGGAACTTTTTGGGTAGAGTCTTTAGGATTATCTAAGTATAGTATCATGTCATTTGCAGTGAAAGCTTGAGTTCTTTCTTTCATATCTGAATATCATTGATATCTTTTTTTTTACCTAATTGCTATGGCAAGTACTTCCAGTACTATGTTGAATAGAAGTAATGTGAGAGGACAGTCTTGTCTTGTGCCAGATCTTAGAGGAAAGGCTTTCAGTTTTCTTCATTGAGTATAATATTTGTCATGGACTTGTGGTAAATGGCCTTGACTACACTGAGAAGAGTTTTTTCTACTTTCATCTTGTTGAGAGGGCTTTTTTTTTTTTTTTTTTTGCCAATTCCACCCTGAGAGATTTTTTTCTTAATCATGAATAGGTGTTGGACCTTATCAAATGCTCTCTCTGCATTTATTGATATGTCATGTGGGTTTTAATTTTCTTTTTGTTGATGTGGCATTATTACATTGATTGATTTGTGTTTGTTGAACCATCCTTGCATCTCCAGAATGAATTCTACTTGATAATGGTGTATGACTTTATGATGAGGTGTTGAATCCTATTTGCTAGGATTTTGTTGAGGATCATCAGTAGTTCTCTTTTTTGGTGGCATCTCTGCCTGCTTTTAGTACCAGGGTGATGTTAGTGTCATAAAAACTATTTGGGGGGCCGGGCGGTGGCGCTGGAGTTAAGGTGCCTGCCTTGCCTGCGCTAGCCTAGGACGGACCGCGGTTCGATCCCCCGGCGTCCCATATGGTCCCCCAAGAAGCCAGGAGCAACTTCTGAGCGCATAGCCAGGAGTAACCCCTGAGCGTCACAGGGTGTGGCCCAAAAACAAAAACAAAAAACCAAAAAAAAAAAACAAAAACAAAAACAAAAAACTATTTGGGAGTGTTTCTGTTTCTTTAATGTCCCAGAAAAGCCCGAAAAGTATAAGCAGTAGGTTCTCTTGAAAGGTTTGAAAGAATTAATTAGTGAATCTATCTGGGCCTGGGCTTTTGTTTTTGGGAAGACTTATTATTACAATTTTAATTTCTTTAATAGTTATGGGTCTGTTCAAATATGCTAGATCATTTTAGTTTAATCTTGGAAGGTTATAAGAGTCCAAGAATTTATCCATTACTTACAGGTTCTCTTGTTTTGTAGCATAGATTTTCTTAAAGTAATTTCTGATTACCCTTTGAATTTCTGTAGTACCTGTAGTAATCTCTCCCTTTTCATTTCTTTTTTCTTTTTTTTTGGGGGGGGTCACATCCGGAAGCACTCAGGGGCTGCTCCTGGCTCTACACTCAGAAATCACTCCTGGCAGGCTCCGGGAACCATATGGGATGCCAGGATTCGAACCACTGTCCTTCTGCATGCAAGGCAAATGCACCACCTCCATGCTATCTCTCTGGCCCCTCCCTTTTCATTTCTAATTTGGTTTATTAAGTTTCTCTTTCTTCCTTTCTTTGTGAGTTTTGTTAATGGTTTATTGATCTTGTTAATTTTTTCAAAGAACAAACTCCTTCTTTCATTGATCTTTCGATTTTTTTTATTTTCCATTAATTGGTTTCTGCTCTAAGCTTTATTATTTCCTTCCATCTTTCTATGTTTTGTTTTATTTTTTTATCACATTTCAATATTATAAGCTATGGCATTAAATTATTTATGTAGGCTCTTCTTTCTTCCTGATGAATGCTTGCAAAACTATGAATTTTCCTCTTAGTATCACTTTAGCTGTGTCCCACAGAGTCTGATAATTTGTGTCTTCATTCTCATTTGTTTCTAGGGATATTTTTAAAAATAGTATCTAAGCACCATTATTGCAAACCTGTTTGTAGTTGGGTTTCAGTAATAAAAAAATGAACATCCCCCATTCACCAGTGCAGCCTTACCACCACCAATGCCCCCCCTCCCAACTCCCTTCTCCCCCACCTCCTGCCTGTATTCAAGACAGGAATTCTATTTCTCTCACTCACTACCATTGTCATGATAGTTGTTAATGTAGCTATTTCTCTAAGTGCACTCACCACTCTTTGTGGTAAGCTTCATATTGTGGGCTGGTCCTTCTAGCCCTCATCTCTAAGTCTCTGGGTATTATTACAATACTGCCTTTTATTTTTCTTAAATCCCACAGATGAGTGAGTCTATTCTGTGTCTATCTCTCTACCACTGACTTATTTTACTCAGCATAATAGTTTCCATGTCCATCCATGCATAGGAAAATATCACAATTTTATTTTTTTCCTGAAAGCTGCATAGTATTCCATTGTGTATATGTACCACAGTTTTTTTTTAGTCACTCATCTGTCGTTGGGCATCTGGGTTGTTTTCAGATTCTGGCAATTTTAAACAGCACTGCAATGAATATAGTTGGGCAGAGACATTTTTGTATTGTGTTTTTAATGTTCCTAGGGTATATCCCTAAAAGTGGGATATAGGAATAAAAACAATGGAATAGACTTGAGTATTCAGATAATGTTCCCCAACATAGAATTCCTAGAAGAGGATAATATGAGATCTCAATTTCCAGTTATTTGAGGAATCTCCATACTGTTTTCCAGAAAGGCTGGACTAGATGGCATTCCCACCAGTAGTGAATGAGAGTTCTTTTCTCCCCACATCCCCTCCAGCACTGATTGTTCTTATTTTTTTGTGATGTGTGCCAATCTTTGTGGCATGAGATGGCACCTCATTGTTGTTTTGATTTGCATCTCCCTGATATTTAGTGATGTGGAGTATTTTTTTCATGTGCCTTTTGACCATCTGTATTTCTTCTCTGAGGAAGTGTCTGTTCATCACTCCTCCCCATTTTTGATGGGGTTAGATTTTTTTCTTGTTAAATTCAGTCAGTACCTTGTATATCTTAGATATTAGCCTTATATCTGAAGAGGCTTGTGTGACTAGTTTCTCCCATCTGTGTGTGGACTTTGTATCTCAGTCACTATTTTCTTTGAGGTGCAGAAGCTTATCAGTTTAATATAGTTTCATTTGTTTATCTCTGCTTCCACTTGTTTGGACAGTGATGTTTACTCCTTGAAGATGCCTTTAGTCACAGTATCATGGAATGATTTACTTTTTTTTCCATATACCATATGGTTCTGGGTCTGATATCAAGGTCTTTAATCTACTTGGATTTGACCTTTGTGCATGGTGTTAGATGGAGGTCCATCTAGCCATATATAACCATATGATCATATCAGTAGATGCAGAGAAAACATTTGATAGGTCCAACACTGGTTCATGATAAAAACTTTCAACAAGTGGGAATGGAGGGAACTATTCTCAATATAGTCAAGACCATTTACCACAAGCAAATGGCAAATATTAGACTCAATGAAGATAAACTAAAAGAAATAAAAGAGGACACAGGAAATGGAGACACATATCCTGCTTATGGATTGGGAGGACTAACATCATTAAAATAGAAATATTCCCCAAAGCATTGTACAGATTTAATGCAATTTCTCGAAGGATACCAATGACATACTTCAAAGAAGTGGATCAAACACTCTTGAAATTCATTTGTAACAATAAACACCCATGAATAGCTAAGGAACCCTGAGGAAAAAGAAGATAGAAGGCATAACTTTTTCCAATTTTAAATTATACTACAAAGTAATAGTCATCAAAACAGCATGGTATTGGAATAAAGACAGATCCTTAAATTAATGGAATAGACATGAGTATTCAGAGAATGTTCCCCAGACATAAAATCAATTAATCTTTGATAAAGAGACAAAAAATGAAATATGGAGCAAGTTGTATTGGGACAACTGGTCAACCACATGCAAAAAAGTGAACTTGGACTTCAATCTAACACCATGTTTCTAGGAATATTTTTATTTTCTCTCTGACCATTGGTTGTTCAGTAGTGAGCTGTTTAATTTACAGGTGTTAAATATTTTCCTCTGTATCTGCTTGTTATTCACTTTTAATTTCAGTGCTTTGTACTACAAAGCAATAATCACTAAAACTGCATGGTATTGGAATAAAGACAGACCCTCAGATCAATAAAATAGACTTGAGTATTCAGAGAAAACCCCCCAGACATGTAATCAATTAATCTTTGACAAAGGGGCAAGAAATGCAAAATGGAGCAAGGAAATCTTCAATAAGTGGTGCTGGGACAGCCACATGCAAAAAAAGTAAACACAGATCTCTAACACCACGCACAAAGGTCAAATCAAAATGAATTAGAGATCTTGATATCAGGCCTGAAACTATTAGGTATATAGAAGAAAACATAAGCAAAACATTTCATGACATTAAGACTATAGGTGTCTTCAATGAGGAAACATCACTGTCGAAACAAGTGGAAGCAGAGATAAACAAATGGGATTACATTGAACTGAGAAGCTTCTGCACCTCAAAGGAAATAGTGTCTAGGGTAAAAAAGTCACCCACAGAATGGGAGAAACTATTCACACCACACTTCAGATAAGAGGCTAATGTCTAAGATATATAAGGTACTGACAGAATTTAACAACAACAACAACAACAACAACAAAAATCTAACCTCATCAAAAATGGGGATAAGAAATGAACAGACATTTCCTCAAAGAAGAAATACAGATGGCCAAAAGGCACATGAAAAAAAATGCTCCACATTACTAATTATTAGGGAGATGCAAATCAAATCAACAATGAGGTACCACCTTATGCCACAAAGACCGGCACACGTCACAAAAACAAGATCAGTGCTGGTGGGAATGTGGGGAGAAAGGAACTCTCATTCACTGCTGGTGGGAGTGCTGTCTAGTCCAGCTTTTTTGGAAAACAATATGGAGATTCCTTAAAAAAAAATAAAACTAACCCTAACCCTATTCCTAACCCTAATATGATCCCATATGATTCATCAAAACCACTCCTAGGAATATACCCTAGGAACACAAAACACAATACAATAATGCCCTCTGCACTCCTGTGTTTAATAGCAGCACTATTTAAAATAACCAAAATCTGGAAACAATCCAGATGCCCAACAACAGATGAATAGCTAAAGAAACTGTGGTATATCTATAAAATGGAAAACTATATATTAATATATATAATGCTATATATACTATATATGTATGAAACACTATATATATTATATTATATTATATACTATATAATGCAGATATTAGAAAAAATGAAGTCATAAAATATGCCTTTACATAAATAGATATGGAGACTGTTATATTGAGTAAAATAAGTCAGAGGGAGAGAGATAAACATAGAATAGTCTCCCTCATCTATGGGATTTAAGAGAAATAAAAAAACAACATAGTAACAATACCCAAGACAATAGAGGTGAGGGCTAGAACTACTAGCCCATGATATGAAGCTTACAACAAAGAGTGGTTAGTGCAGAGAAATAACTACACTAACAACTACCAAAACAACAATAGAGAAAAATACAATGCCTGTCTTGAAGACAGTCAGGGGACTGGGGAGGAGAGAATTGGGAAACATTGGTGGTGGGAGAGTTGTATTGGTGAAGGGAGGTGTGCATTTTATGACTGAAATCCAATTATGAACATGTTAGTAACATCATGTCTTAATAAAGAAATTATTTTCATCAAAACAAACAAAAAATATACAGGTATAGATATTCCTACCTGCTGCAGACAGGTTAGTGTTGCTAAGCAGAACTTTTGTGGAGTCCGGGAAACCTTTCACGGAGAGAGAAGCATGAGCACGAGTGGATGAATATGAAATATGAAATAAATGAAACCACACAAGATGCTTTGTATGGGGACCCTCGCCCAAGGGACGAGAGACAAATTTACTTTTTTTTTTTTTTTTTTTTTTTGGATTTTGGGCCACACCCGGTAACACTCAGGGGTTACTCCTGGCTAATACGCTCAGAAGTTGCTCCTGGCTTGGGGGACCATATGGGACACCGGGGGATCGAACCGCGGTCCGTCCAAGGCTAGCGCAGGCAAGGCAGGCGCACCTTACCTTTAGCGCCATCGCCCGGCCCCAAATTTACTTTTCAGTTGATGACATTTTATAAGGACAGACTCTGATATGCAAGGTGTCCTCAAAGAGCAGGAGAGCAGTACAATGGGAAAACAGACCTTAAATTTACATTTTAAAAGACTTTTCTTCAGGTGAGAAAGAACTCTGCTGGAGGGTAGTGAAACCAGAAGTAGAGATGTTTTTGGTTTAGCAAAAAGCAGGTTTTTCAAGGTACCAGGAGGAGAGAGACAGAGATATTCATGATGTTTAAGTAGTAGCCACAAAATAGATTTTAGGGGGGACGGAAATAATTGTTTACCATCATAGAGCTAGACTTAGAAAAACAAGCTGTTGGCGCCAGGTTATGCGAACTAGCCAGCAGGGGACTTTTGGCGGGCTTTTGGTAGTGACATTTCTTTTTCTGTAGGAGAGCTGAGGCTGGATTTCTATAGTGGCCAAACAGAGAGAAAAATGTAATGCTACAGCCATGTTGGAATTACCGCCAATGATCCACGCAAAGGGTCAAATGATTGACTTCGCTAAGCGGGCCTTTTGGCAAATAATTCTTTTAGAGGAAAGCACTGCACCAGGGAAGGGAAAACCCACGTCTGGGGCGTGCTTTCCTTAAATGGGAAGTAACACCTACCCGAGAAACATCCTGTCATAAGATTAACTACGGGCTTCAGGCATACTAATTTTTTAACCCCAAGATCTTTCTTCATGGACCTAGAAAAAATTCTTCTCAAACATGGTTGTTGCAGTCAGGCTTCTGTAGTTAGAGATCTTGGGTTTTGCACAGATCCTATGTATAAGCTGGTGTATCACAAAGTGTCTTCTGATTTTATCTCACTGTTAGGTGTTTCCTTCACTGCTAGAAAACTTGTCCTGAAAGCAAGTTGTTGCTGTTTCCAAGTCATCAGGGTGTCATACGAAATCATCCTAGAGCAAGTCGGTGCCAGGGTGGCATTCAGGCCTCCCCCGGTGGAACTTTGATTCCTGGTGCTGGTTCAGAAAATTATGCTGTTTCTAAAGAAAGGATCCAAGGTTTGGGGATGAAAGTCAATATTAATATATTAATAATATAATTATTTTACATAATTTATGTGATTTTTATTTAATAATATAATATTAAGGAAATACATATAAAGAAATATACAAAGAAATATATATCCCATGTAAGTCTTTTGAAATATATCTCCAAGAACCACTGTGAACAAAAAGTTTAAAGAGTTATTATAGACATATTAAAATAAAGACACTAAAACATTCTTATGCTGGCATGGTAGGGGGAGTCCATGGCTTCTAAAAGCATTATGCACCTGTTTCTGTGGATAAAATCATTAGAACATTATTATAGACCTCTATAAAGAGCAGTTGATTGAAGTCCTGCTCATTCTAAACAGCTGTATTTATTGCTGCAGGTATCTTTGAAGTATAAAAGAGAATATAGGCTTTTGTGTTTCTCCTCTTCCACTTAGTTTATTTCTTTCTCTTTGCTATACTCTGGATTCTATGGTGTTCAAGATATCTACCATTTAGACCATTGTGTTTCTTCAGGCACATATAAGTGATAACATTCTGTATTTATCCTTCCTCTGGTTTACTTAATTTAACATCATATCTTCTAGTTCCATCCATGTAGCTGCAAATTGCATGATTGTGTCATTCCTTACATCTATGTAGTATTCCAATATGTACATAATACATCTATTTTCATGATCTGGATGTAGATTTTTTAAATTCTTTTAAACTTTATTTTTATTTATTTATTTATTGATTGGTTGGTTGGTTGACAGTGCTCCAGGGCTTCTCTTGGCTCTGCATGCAGAAATCGCCACTGGCAGGCCAGAGGGACTATATGGGGTGTCAGGAATCGAACCAGGTCCCTCCAGGTCAGCTGCATTCAAGGCAAACACCCTACCACTGTGCTATTTCCAGCCCCCTGGATGTAGATTTTTTTTTGGGGGGGGGGCACACCCGGTGACGCTCAGGGGTTATTCTGGCTATGTGGCCAGAAACCTGGCTTGGGGGACCATATAGGACACTGGGGGATCAAACTTCAGCCTGTCCTAGACCAGTGCACGTGCAAGGCAGATGCCCTACCGCTTTTGCCACCACTCCAGTGCCCCCAGATGTAGATTTTTAAGAAAAGTGTCAGTGATAACTATTACGTTGACACTCAGTTGTCAAAATAGGTTTAACATTTCCTTAAACCATCAGCCAGAATCCCCGAAAGTGAGCCAATCATTTTCTGGTTATACTTGTGCTTTCTAAAGCAAGTGCATTTTAAATGAGACAACTCACAATCATTAACAACTTCCCTGCAACATTTCAAAACAAGGCAGTGTGATCAGTGGCAGGTCTGGCTGGCTTCACCTCACACAGGAGACAGCTATTTCACTACTTAGCCCAGGATGAGGAACTGAAAATTCCCCGAACTCTTGTGCATATGAATTTTAATAGGTGCTGGAAAGTCACTGGGAAGCCTGCTCTCCTGTGATATTTCCACACTCATGAAGTATTCATGCTCCATTACAGCGGCATGTCTATTTTTGAAGACCTCCCTCTCAGAGATGTCATTTTTCATTGACATCAGCCACCATGGGAACAAGTCCTCTTTGGAGAGACATGCTTGGCTTGTGTGTGGCTCATGTATGTGGGCCAGCCCACCTACTGAGTGTTGGTGACAAACTGCATGACATCTGATGAGTAGCAGTGAATTTTAACAAGGATCCAACCTAGGATGTGTTTTGATAGAAGGAAGAGATGAATGCCAAGGGCAACACATCTTGGAAATCATGTTCCTCACCAAACTACTTCCACAGAGGTGGAGGATCTATGGGAAACTGTTTTCTCAATAGTTAGAGTTCAGTAGAACCAAATTAATGTTCCTCAGTTGGGACTCAATGTACAAGTTGATCATGATGACTTGAACCTTGGAAAGAGACAAAAAGCTGGTGCTGGCAAATGGTGCTGAGAATGGTTTGTGCAACGTGAGTAGAAGTCATAACTTCAAAATGACTTTACAAAGTATCAAGAGAAAGACTAGATAGCCCCAGACACTCTCTGGACACAGAATTCCTGGAGATCATAACTTAGCTTAGGTTTTACATTCTAATGTTACTTTAGAATTGCTTTATTGAAAACATTTGCTCAAACATCTGCTAGGATAGTCATGGTAGGTCACTACTTTGTTTTCCCAGTGGTTGTCATGGACTCATGTGTGAGGACATGCAGTGGATAAAGTTCTGACTGTAAGGGCCGGGTAGGTGGCGCTGGAGGTAAGGTGTCTGCCTTGCAAGCGCTAGCCAAGGAAGGACCGCGGTTCGATCCCCCGGCGTCCCATATGGTCCCCCCAAGCCAGGGGCGATTTCTGAGCACATAGCCAGGAGTAACCTCTGAGCGTCAAACGGGTGTGGCCCAAAAACAAACAAAAAAAAAAAAAGTTCTGACTGTAAATATGGTTTGCTCTCATGTGGCCTCTGTTATTGCACAGCACCTGCCAGTGGCTGCAGAATGAAGACAGTCATCCGAGAAAGCATCAGCTTTTGTTCAAAAGCTACTAGTTATTTTAGGAACACAGAGCTCCAAGGTGAAAAACCAAGATGCACAAAAAAATAAAAGAGACATTTTGACTCGCTTTGAAAAGCATGATGAAAGAGAGAGAGAAAGAGAGCGAGCGAGCAAGAGAAAGAGAGAGATATAAATGGGAAGAGGAAGAGCGAAGCAGTATGGAATCACTGTGCCAGGGTTCAGAAAACTAATTTGTCTTTGACTAAATAAAATGGAGAGAAGTGTCTAAAAACAATAGAAGATTAACACAGAACCAAGAGTCTCTCTTAAAAAACATTTGGGGCAACACCTGGTGCTACTCAGGACTGACTCTGGCTTTGCACTCAAGGATTACTCTTGGCAGGCTTGAGGGACTATACAGAATGGGATGCCTGGGCCACATGCAAGACAAGTGTCCTAGTGGCTGTACTACCACTCTAGCCCCACTTTCTCTCTCTTTTAAATAAAAAATATTATTGTTATTGAAATAACATGGTTTGGGGGCCAAAGAGATAGCATAGAGGTAAGACGTTTGTCTTGCATACAGAAAGATGGTGGTTCAAATCCCAGCATCCCATATGGTCCCCCCAGCCTGCCAGGAGAGATTTCTGAGCGTAGAGTCAGGATTAACCCCTGATTGCTGCCTGGTGTGACCCAAAAACCAAAAAAAAAAAAAAAAAAAAAGTCCACCCAAAAAACAAACAAACAAACAAAAACCACAAAGAAATAATATGGTTTAGAAAGGTGTTAAAGTTTGCAAATCTGGCATTAAAGTTTGGCATACCAGGCTACCACCAAAATGCTCAAAATCTTTCACCAGTCCCCTCATGTCCTTTCTCATTCTCTCTGTCCATTCCAAAGTACTATTTAGTGACTTAAGTTTTATTGTCAGACAGCGTCCAGGCATCACTGTCTTCTACCTTGCTTTGTTCTTTTTTTGCTTCTCCTTCCCTCCCCTCCCCTCTCCTCTCCTCCCCTTGCCTCTCCTCCCTCTCTTTCCTCCCTCCTTTCTCCCCTCCCCTCCCCTCCCCTTGCCTCAATTCCTTCCCCTTGCCTCAATTCCCTCCCCTTGCCTCTCCTCCCTCTCTTTCCTCCCTCCTTTCTCTTGCCTTCTCTTCCCTCCCTTTCCCTTTCTACCTCTCCCTTTCCTTCCCTTCCACTTCTTTCCCTCTCTCCCCTTCCCTCCTTTCCCTTTTCTGCCATCCCCTCCTCTACTGTTCCCTTCCCTCTCCCTCCCTTCCCTTCCCCTCTGTGAAGTATAGAGAGGTCTTTATAATATTTCTCTTTTGTATTTGTTTTCTCTGCCTGCTTTCCCTCCCCCTTTTAGGGGGAGGGGCGCTGTGTGGATCTGTGTGGAGCTTAGAAGATCGGGCCTTTTGCAGCAGGTTTGCTAACTCCGGATTTGGAGCAGCTGGCTGGCTGGTAAACGGCTTGTGTTTGAATTTCTTGCCTCTTTTTACCCTCATATCAATGTGGATCATTTACTGCAGATCTATACGACTGACTGCTTCCCTGTCCTTGCTGGATAGGGGAATGGGAATTCCCTTTCCCTTCTGGCAACTGTGGGATAACCAAACCTCAACCCAACTCTCAGCAAAGGACTCTACACCCCACCACTCCGCCCCTCTCCTCTCTGGAAAGAAAATCACACTCTGTTGTTAGAGTAACAGTTTTCACTCTATTCAGGATAATTCTTTCCTTGTGCTTGTCACTCATGGACTGGAAATACCTCTGGATTGGTCCCTTACCCATACCTGTTCTCCACCCAAAGGGGTGGTTTTTTTCCTTCCCAATAAAGACCTCAGATCTCAGGGAGAAGCTACTTGTGGTTTTGGTTTCCACAACTAGTCTCTCTGCCTGCCAAGCTTGTGTGGATTATTTCCTGTGTCAGCATTTGCTTCCAGATCTGTTTCCCCAATTCCTCGGTAGAGGGGATGAGGCTTCCGCTTCTACCTGTGGTTTTTGAAAAATTATTTTGGGGGGGTCACACCGGGTAGTGCTCAGGGGTTACTCCTGGCTGTATGCTCAGAGATTTCTCCTGGCAGGCTAGGGGAACCATACGGGATGCCAGATTTTGAACCACCACCATTTGTCCTGAATTGGTTGTGTGCAAGGCAAATGCCATACCACTGTGCTATCTCTACAGCCCTGACCTGTGGCTTTTGAACTTACATGCTAAAACCATCTTTATGTAAACCAAGACAATGTAAATATTATAGCAATGTGAAGTATTTGTCCACATAGGACCAACAGTCTTTTACCTGAATATCCCAAATGCCTAGAATGTAGTTTTCAAAACAAAACAATAAAATAAATGGACCACAAGAATCATGCAGGGGGTCTCAAACTCGCGGCCGTTTGCGGCCCTCTGTACAACATTTTGTGGCCCTGCCCTAGAGGAATCTTTTTTTGTTTTGTGGTCCTTCCCTAGAGGAATCTTTTTTTGTTTTGTTTTGTTTTGTTTTAGTTGTTTGGGTCACACCCTCCAATGTTCAAGACTTACTACTGACTTTGCACTCAAGGATCACCCCGACTTTGCCTCCTGCGGCCCCCAGGTAAATTGAGTTTGAGACCCCTGATTGTAAACCATCACTCACGTGAGAAAAGATAATCAAAAAAAGATAATCAAGATGAGTCAGTTGTTGAAATGAACAGGTATTGATATATTTCAAGAATAAACCTTAGAGGAGGGACATGGGAACAATGGCAGAACAGGAAACACCAGCTTCTGTACCCCCCAAACTACCCAGGAGTTGAGGGAGCCTTGTGTAATTAGGAACCAGCTGTGATTTTATGGCACAAAGAAATGAAGACCAACTGCAGAGAGAAGGCACTGGGTAGGTTGTGCAGTGGACATGACATGAAGGCTCAGAGCCAAGGAAAGGTGATGCAGGGCCCTTTGAATCCTGACACTCAGCAGCTACCCCTAGAGACCCATGGGCCCTGTTGGCAAAGAACTGAGCAGTACATTTCACACATGGGAAATGTCCACTTGCTGGCAGGAGGCGGCAGCAGAAAGCCAGAAAGTGTTCCTTTCTCTCCACATCCCCGCCAGCACTGATTGTTTTCATTTTTTGTGATGTGTGCCAATATCTGTGATGTGAGATGGTATCTCATAGTTGTTTTGATTTGCATCTCCCTGATGATTAGTGATGTGGATCATTTTTTCATGTGCCTTTTGGCCATTTGTATTTTTTTTTTTGGCTTTTGGGTCACACCCGGCTTTGCTCAGGGGTTACTTCTGGCTCTGTGCTCAGAAATCGCCCCTGGCAGGCACAGGGGACCAAATGGGATGCCGGGATTTGAACCACCGTCCTTTTGCATGGAAGGCAAACTCCCTACCTCCATGCTATTTCTCCTACCCTGGCCATTTGTATTTCTTTTTTTTCTTTTTTCTTTTTTTTTTTTGTTTTTTGGGCCACACCCGTTTGACGCTCAGGGGTTACTCCTGGCTTTGCGCTCAGAAATCATCTCTGGCTTGGAGGGACCATATGGGACGCCGGGGGATTCCAACCGTGGTCAGTCCTACGCTAGCACTTGCAAGGCAGACACCTTACCTCTAGCGCCACCTTCCCGGCCCCGGCCATTTGTATTTTCTTTCTTTTTTTTTTTTTATCAAAATTTATCAAATTTTATCAAAGTGTCTATCCATTTATTCTCCCCATTTTTTTGATGGGATTAGTTTTTTTTTTCTTGTAAAGTTCTGTCAGTGCCCTGTATATTTTGGATATTAGCCCCGAATGCCATCTAGTCCAACCTTTATGGAAAGCTATATGGAGATTCCTCCAAAAACTGGAAATTGAGCTCCTATTCGATCCAGCTATACCACTCCTAGGGATACACCCTACGAACACAAGAATACAATACAAAAATCCCTTCCTCATACCTATATTCATTGCAGCACTATTCACAATAGCCAGACTCTGGAAACAACCAAGATGCCCTTCAACAGATGAATGGCTAAAGAAACTGTGGTACATATATACAATGGAATGAATGTTATGCAGCTGTCAGGAGAGATGAAGTCATGAACTTTTCCTATACATGGATGTACATGGAATCTATCATGCTGAGTGAAATAAGTCAAAGGGAGAGAGATAGACACAGAATAGTCTCACTCATCTATGGGGTTTTAAGAAAATAAAAAACATTTTTGCAATAATCCTCAGAGACAAAGAGAGGAAGACTGGATGTTCTAGCTCACTTCATAAAGCTCACCACAAGAGTAGTGAGTGCAGTTAGAGAAATAACTACACTGAGAACTATCATAACCATGTGAATGAATGAGGGAAGTGGAAAGCCTGTCTAGAGTACAGGTGGGGGTGGGGTGGGGTGGAGGGAGATTTGGGACATTGGTAATGAGAATGTTGCACTGGTGAAGGGGGTGTTCCTTACATGACTGAAACCTAACCACAATCATATTTATAATCAAGGTGTTTAAGTAAAGATATTATTAAAAAAAAGCTTTAATAAAACTGAAGATGATAAAAAAAAAAAGAAAGAATAAAAAGCCAGAAAGTGTCCCATAGGAAAGAGCTAGGGGTTAGCTGTTAAAAATCTAAGGACCAGAGTGATAGAACAGCCATACGACGTTTGTGTTGCACATCACCACCCCGGGATGGACCTGGGTTCGATTCCTGGCATCCCATATGGTTCCCCCAGCCTGCCAGGGGCGATTTCTGAGCACAGAGCCAGGAATAACTTCTAGGTGGCTGCTGGGTATGGCCCAAACCGCCCCCTCCAATTCAGGGAGGCCAGCTAGTTTTCACAGACACCGGCACATGGACCTAGAGTTTGGGTTGATGACTGTGTCATGACTGGAGGTCACAGGAAATAAGCTATTTTCCCAGAGCCAGCAGGTTGCTCAGTATTGATTGATTCAGTGTTGACTGAGACATTTCAGATATAGGTACTATGAATAATGGGCATCAGCCATCACTCACAGTGGCCCCTTATTCAGAACAGAGACAGTCCTACTATTCAATAATAAGAAAAGTAGCACACGGAAAAGGAGAAGACCATCTGGCTCACTAATGAAGCTAGTAAATGACCTCTAGACATATGGAACATGCCCATTTCTCTAGACTACTAGGAAATGCAAACTAAAATCACAGTGCCATACCCCCCAAAACTGTGTCATTCTTTTATTAAAATTTTTTAAAAACATGTATTTATTTATTTAGGTTTTTGGGCTACACCTGGTGGTGTTCAGGGATTACTCCTGGCTCTGTGCTCAGAAATCGCTCCTGGCAGGCTCAGGGGACCATGTAGGATACATGTGAGAATTGAATTCAGGTCCATCCTGGGTAGGCCACAAGCAAGGCAAACGCCCTACCATTGTGCTATTGCTCCGGCCCCAACTGCATCATTCTTTAATGTAAACATTTAAGTAGCCTAAATGTTTTTGGAAAGATCTGTGATTCATGTGTATCAATATAGCATAGATAATAATATAAATTTACTTTATAAAAGAAAGACTAGAAGAAAATACATTTACATGTTCAAAATTGTTTTCATTTCTGGCTGGTAAATTGAGGCCATTTATTACTTTTAAGAAATTTGAGGTCATTTATTTTTCTTTATATTTTTATTACATATTTCAATATTCATCACATGAATTTGACTATTTTTAGCTTAGAATCTTTACATGTCTTCCCTTCACATTTTTCTAGCTGGTAAAGTTATATCATATTTCTTTGTATGCCAGTAGCCAATTTGGGTATTTGCAGAAAAGTGGCTGGCATAGAAATTGCTTTTTAATTTAGGATTTAAAAAGGCAGTATGGAACATTCTAAATAAATTCTGCAAGAGGAATTGCATCACATTCGACATAAACACCCCCATTTTTGTGTTGTAATTCCAAAGAATATGTCTCATTTCAGAAATGGAAGAAAATGGCCTCAGTAATGTAGCTGATAAGATATAAATCCTGGTAGGCACCATAATATGGAATACAGTTCAACAAACAATATTTTTCAAGTTGCTAGAATATAATTATATATACATATATATTTACTAACAAGTACTTTCTCATGTGTCTTTGAAGAAATATACAAAAAAAAGAATTGGAAAATCAGATTAAAAAAGTCAAACCCATTAATGAGGATTTTCACTGTTGTAAGAGTAACTGAATGAATTCCATTATACAATATATACAATATACAATATACAAACAAAATCTTAGCCCTGAGTAGACTCTTGACTTTCATCTTTGAGTTATGCTAACATCAACTAGTCCCACATGTGAGAAGGCCCGTCGAGGTTCTGAATAGAGGAGACAGAGCTGTGCTGAATCCCCAAATACAGCCTAGTGTCCAGTGGACAAAGGCTGCTTCTGAATTTCATGAATACTCCATCTACTCCCGAGGCCTCTTTGTCACACTCCCAGTGACAAGAGTGAGGGAACCACATGGACTCTTCCTGGAGACAGAACCATGGCTGGGCTTCAGGATGGTGCTGTCAACTGGATGACAGTTTTCCAAATACCCTGAGAATTTTAATACTCTTTAATGTGGCATGTGGTGTGGGGCTCTGCTTCTTCCCCTAAAAAGTTACTGAGGTATCTCATATGTAAAGTGTGGTGAGAGACTCTCTTAAAGCAATTTTGAGGCATGGTTTGCAATACAATTAATATTGTCATATTTAAAATGTAATTACACCACACATCTCACCAGAGCTTCTTTGTTCCTCCTTATAAATTAATTCTTTTGTATTTTGGGATGGATGCTCAGGAGTATTATTTTGAGATCATATAGAGGTTCTAGCTTTTAAGACATTGACACACTATTTTTTTCCATAAGAGATGAACCAGCCAATAGTTCCAACAGCAGTGAATGAGTTTTTTTTTTTTTTACAGCATCTCCAATGCACCAATTGCTTCTGAATTTTGCTATAGGCCATTATCACTGGCATGAGCTGAGATTTCATCATTATTTGGATTTGCATTTTCCTGAGAGTCAGTGAGGACAAGCAATTTCTTAAGTGGTTGTCTATGTGTCTCTCCTAAAAGAGATGTCTGTTGTCCAGCTCTTCTGCCCATTGTTGAGTGAAGCTATTTCCTTCTTTGTTGTTGCTATTGAGCATGTGGGTCCTTATATACCATGAATATCAGTTCTTTGTCAGGTGTATGGAGAGAGAGAGTGAGTGAGAGAGAAAGAGAGAGAGAGAGAGAGAGAGAGAGGAGAGAGAGAGAGGAGAGAGAGAGAGATAGAGAGAACTCAGAACCCTGAACTATGGGCCACAGTCACCAGAAAGACTACTGGGAGATCCTTTCCTGTTGGACCCTTCTGGATGCTATTCCAGAACTGCCTGGCACATGGAACCTTGTAGAGCAACTGTTCTGGGGATTTTCCTTGAGGCAAAAGCTTCAGAGACACCACTGCACTATAGATGGGGAAGGACAGCACAGAGGAGTACCATACCCTCATGATTAATGCTTCCTCATCAGGCTTGACTCCGGGCCATCCCTCCTCCCTCACAGAGAGCTCAGGTTAAGGGAGAGATGATCTATTAACACCGTGTTGCTCCTGAGACATTCCTAAGCACCAATGTTCACACTTCTCCCGGACACCTCACCTACCCCAGGCTATGCTTCTGTTATGTCCTGCCACCCTGCATGTATCCTAATTCCTCTTGTTCATTGTTGGAAGTAAATACAGTGTCTCTGGTTATCAGTTAGGAACCCATTATTTCCCAGGGGGAATATCCTCAGTCCTGAATGTACTGGGAGTATGAAAGTTGAGACTTTCTGGCTGACAGGGTTGCACAATCTCTGAGTGGGGAAGGCAGGGACAACCGCTCTGACTTCCAGATAAAGTCCCAGGTTCCTGAGAACCTTGGGGGAGATCTTTGGTGGCTCTCAACTGCTGAGAAAGCAGAAGAAACCCCAAGATTATGAGAAAGAGACCCTTAATGAGAGAGACACTTGTGGCTCGAATCAAGACTGTGATTCTTCCATCTGACTGGTCTCCTTCCACTGCAATGCCAATTTCAGTCTTCTGGGCCCTGTAACATCACATTCCCCTTGTTCATCGCCTCAACTATGCATTTTTCCCCGTGGAATAGCACAGAAGTTCTTCATTCATACATCCAGTGATTGGGAAAAAAGATGTGCAGACCCCACCTGGCTTAAAGGTAGGGTTTAATAACAAATCAGGGTAGCAGGACACAGTCCTCTCCTTAATACTTCAGGAGCTCTGGGTTTCTGGCACATTAGACTTGTTTGTGGGGGAACAACGAAGAAGTCAAGCAGCTTTCAAAGCTCAGTTTGGAACCCAAATAGCTGGTTTATGTAATTAGCCCGTGTGCAATTACATGGGATGCTGTCAAGTGGCTTTTTCGTGAACCAGATTGGCACCACCTGATCCTTATCAACATAAATAGATCAAGTTGTTAAGTAACAAGTAATTAAACAGAGCACATGATATCCTTTAGAATAATTCAGACGACCCACGTTTAATCTGGTTCCTGTAACTGCTTGGTGGAACCAGAAAGGTGAGTGAAGCTTTCAGAATGAGGTAGGAAAGGGGTTGGGGTCAAGTTCACAGGAATGATGAAGGGCTTAGTGGTCACAGAACTAAATACCTACCTGGAAATGATTGGATAGCAGGTGGGCAGATTTTATTGCATTTCACCCCCATCCTGGGCTCATAATTTTAGCTGTCTCATCACCTAAAATATAAACTCTGCTGGAAAGGAGATGGGAGTGAGTCTCCACTCTCCACATCAGCCAATGACTTTTCAGAGGAAAAAAATTAACTGAACGATTGATTCCAAAGACGACCAATGAGGACAGAGTTTTTGTTCGTCTTGTTGATTTTGTTTCGTGCTGAAAATCGTGATGAGCTCTTGGAGTTTTCTAGATTGAGTGTGTGCTGGTCACCTGCTGTCATTCTTTTTGGATTTGGGGCACACCTGGTGATGTTCAGGACTTAGCTCTCTCCTCAGGGATCACTCCTGGTGGACTTGGGACGCTATGAGATGCCAGGGATGGAACCTGGGTCAGCTGTGTTCAAGAAAACAACCTCCCCACTGTGCTGTCTCTCTTCCACAGTCATTACTTTTTTGGGATGCGTTCACTGCCAACTTTGCTCATTGGGAGCCTCTTAAGCTCCCTTCTTTTTTTTTTTATTTGAACACCTTGATTACATACATGATTGTGTTTGGGTTTCAGTCATGTAAGGAACACCATCCATCACCAGTGCAACATTCCCATCACCAATGTCCCAAATCTCCCTCCTCCCCACCCAACCCCCGCCTGTACTCTAAACAGGCTCTCCATTTCCCTCATACATTCTCAATATGAGGACAGTTCAAAATGTAGTTATTTCTCTAACTAAACTCATCACTCTTTGTGGTGAGCTTCCTGAGGTGAGCTGGAACTTCCAGCTCTTTTCTCTTTTGTGTCTGAAATTTATTTGCAAGAATGTCTTTCATTTTTCTTAAAACCCATAGATGAGTGAGACCATTCTGCATTTTTCTCTCTCTCTCTCTGACTTATTTCACTCAGCATAATAGATTCTGTGTACATCCATGTATAGGAAAATTTCATGACTTCATCTCTCCTGACAGCTGCATAATATTCCATTGTGTATATGTACCACAATTTCTTTAGCCATTCGTCTGTTGAAGGGCATCTGGGTTGTTTCCAGAGTCTTGCTATGGTAAATAGTGCTGCAATGAATATAGGTGTAAGGAAGGGATTTTTGTATTGTATTTTTGTGTTCCTAGGGTATATTTCTAGGAGTGGTATAGCTGGATCGTATAGGAGCTTGATTTCCAGTTTTTGGAGGAATCTCCATATTGTTAAGCTCCCTTCTATGTGGTTTCTGTTCATGTTGGATTTGTCACCTCAGGCCCATTTGGGAGATGATTTCAACCTTGCAATTATTCCAGTTCTATTTGGTACCTGAGGAGGACTGTAAGGATGGCATTTTAGATCCAGAACCAGTGCTCAACACTGTAGCCACCTTCCCCCCCCCCCACATTCAGCTTGTTAGCTCGCTTCATTGCGAATGAGATTAGCTATTTCAGAAATAAGCTTAAGGAGTGCAAGGAAATACTATTAGTTTGTTTGAATTTTGGAGCAGTTTTACTGTTCCCATTTCCCTGAGGAGGACTGTGAAGACTGGCAAGTCTGGGAGAACGAATGAATTGATGTAACTAAGGGCAGGTCCTGCCTAACGGGTTTGCTCTAGATCTGTCACCTGAGAGCCACTTCAGGCTCCTCTAGAGAGTGCCAGGTTAGGTGTGTGACCCAGAAGCTCCCGAGAAATGGGAGGGCTGCCAGAGAGCCAGGAACAAGGATGGAAAACCCAGTAATCAGAAACTACCCTATGGCTGATGTGAAGATTGATGTCATCCTGGGGAACATGGCAGGGACAACAAGGCAGAATGAGGGATTTTTCCACTAGGCTCAGCAAAAGCTCTTAGCACAGGGCCAGGAGTAAGCCCTGAGCACAGCTGGGTATGGCTCAACAACCAGAAAAAAAAAAACACCCAACAAAACCCCAAATAATTTGATACAGCTTAGAGGTAGATATAGGAGCAGGGGCTACATGCTAGGTACTGTACAGGGGGAATCCAAGGCATGGGGCAATGAAGAAGGAATGGGCCAGCTCCCCAGCAGCTCACAGCCTGCTCTTCAGGGTCTCTCTGTACTGGCAGAGCCAGTGGAGTGTAATTAGGAAGAGCCTAATGGGGAGATGTGAATGACCCAGTGTCCACTGACCCTCTTCCACTGCTACTCTGAACCTCTACGAAAGGAAAAGGAGCCCTTTGCTAGGGGTGTCAAACTGGTCCAGCCTTTAAGGAACACAAGATGGATATTTCTCCATAAACTAGGAACTGAGCTACCGTACAATTCAGCTGAGGTGTGTGGCCCAGAAGATCCCGAGAGATGCGGTTCTCCCAGAGAAGGTGGGGGAGAAGTCACTGTGGAAGAGAAGGAGGTGCTGAAAGGGAAGACAAAGTAGCTGCTGTAGGGGCAGGCTGGGGTGCTGGATGATATCTGGGGACAGTGGTAGAGGAAGTGGATACTGGACAAGGGATGGATGTTGGAACATCGTATGCCTGAAACCAATCACGAATAACTTCAAATTTCACAGTGACAACATAAAATTTTTTGAAAAAAAAAAAAAAGGAAAAGCAAACAGAGGTCATGGCACTTAAATCTGAAAGAGCAAAAAGCAGCACAGTTGAGGTTTGCCGGGGTATGTGGTGATTCCTGAGGGAGTCTGCCTTCAGCTGGCCTGGCGTGCCAATGGCTGCAGAGTGGGGACATTTCCTTCAGGACTGGCTCAGGTTTTGTCGGCGAGGACTTGGGGTTTTCTTTTTCGTGTGTCTTATTATAACTCCACTTAGTCCTGCACGCCTAGTGCAGGCCTGGAGTTCCCTAATGATAGGCCTTAAGCCAACATTTCCTCCTTACCCATCCAAATGACTCTCACAAAGAAAATGAGACAGTTTGCTATTTTTGCACAATGTGCCACAATATGTCCCTTAACGCCGGTGATTCGAGATGGGAAAACAGCAGCCACATCTATGAACATGAAAGTATTTGTGTCCTAAAGTGCCCCCTGGAAGTATCACCTGAAACATATTGGCCATGTTTTCCTTCCAGGACACAGTCAACACGGCTTGCATTTTGTTGACTTTTAATTCAGGATCTTTTCAGCTTAAGGTTTTAAAACTTAAACACATTAAAAAAATATTTTCAAGCCTATTTTTTAACTATGGTAGCAATTTTCCTTTAAGACTGAATATGCTTTTTTTTTTTTTTTTGGTCACACCTGGTGGCACTCAGGACTGTGCTAAGGATCCTTCTTGCCTTTTTTGGGGGCCAGATGGGATGCTGAGAATTGAACAAAGCACAAGATTTGAGTACTGAGTACTGGGAGCTTGATGAGAGACCAGCTGGGCAAGGGAACCTAAGGGGCAACCACTTTGCTATATGACCTCAAGTGTTCAAGGAGGACCAGCTTTCTGGGTGGCCAAAAGCCACTGGGTTTAGTTGTATTGTTTAGTTTAGTCTGGAGTCCTCCTGGGTTGGTGCTTGCATCCCTCACTCAGGATTCCAGCATGGGAGTTTCCTAGGAGACAGGGCCAATTATAGGATGTTGCCTTCTCCTCTGAGCCCACCTGGGGCTTTCCCAGATGAGCTGTTTCTGCATCGGAATATCCTATAATAACTATTGTAAGAGGTTATTTTGTGTAGGCCAAGCGTGGCTGGTTTTAAACAGCAGTTTCAAAACTGTCTAATGACTAAAGTGTCCTCTGGAAGGGCTTTTACTAAGACACCCCTTTCCCACCATAAGCAAATCTTTTTTAGTAGGAGGAGAAAAAAAAAATCACATGAGCAAAAAAATAAAATCTTTTTCTTCTCCTTTGTGATTCCTTCTGGAACTGAGTTCCTTGATAATCTGATAGTAAATGGGGCGATGGGTCAGACATTATTGCCGGAGATTTTGGGCTGGCACCTGAGAAGTGACCTTGAATCTGGACTCAGAAAGATTTGTAGTGCATTATATGATGATAGTCATTTGAGCTGAGAGCTGGTGGGAGCTAGAGAATGAAGGCCAGGGCACCTCATGCTGTAACTGTCTGATCTTCATATGAATTTCTCTAGAGCAAAAATTAACATTCAGGGGAGGGAGATTTTATTCTATTATTGTATCAGGCTTTATGGTACTTGTTGAGTCAATAAGCCGTCTCTGTGTTCAGCCAGCCATTCTTCTGGCACTTTCATATTGGATGAACAATTTTGTTTCAAACAAAAGGCTTTTTGTCCTGCACCATTAAATTCTTTATGAAATGTGCATTTGTATTTTGGCATCTGTGGCTCAAGTTAACAAATAAGAGATAAACAATAGAAGCAGCGACACACACCGAAAAGGTGCCTGAATGAATCTCACAGCTTGTGAGCTTGTCTGTCTCTCACAGCCAAGCTTATACTGGACCATAATGAGATGGTTCTATTTTCCACTTTCACCTTTTGTTAGGCTTGGAGTTGATAGTGCAGTGATGGTGCTGACCAGGAGCTGAGGCTTCACTTCAACAAGGTAAATGGGGGAAGGGTCCACAGTAATAAAAGTAATTGTGAGATCAGTGTGAGGTCTCCCTTTCTCAAGGTCAATGTGATCTCCTTTCCCAAGGGCAATCCGTTATTCTTCCCAAGGTCAACATACTCTTTTTTTATTTCTTTTCTTTTCTTTTCTTTTTTTTTTTTTTTACCAAATTCACTGTCTTCTTCTTCTTCCCAAGGTCACCGAGGTTTTCTTCCCAAGGTCAGTGGGGTCTCCTTCCCAAGGCTAGTGAGGTATCCTTTCTCAGGCTGCACATGATGATGATGATGATGATGATGATGATGATGATGATGATAGGTAGATACCCAGGCTTCTTGGACTCTGTATGCACCCTCAGATGCAGCCTCTACCAGGGAACATTGCAAGGCAGTTGGTGATGTGGAGATATGGCCATAATTTCTCCAAAATAGCTAGTCTGGGGGCTGGAGCAATAGCACAGCAGAAAGGAGTTTGCCTTGCACGTAGCCACTACAGGACGGACCACAGTTGGAATCCTGGAATCCCCTGTGGTCCCCCAGGCCTGCCAGGAGTGACTTCTGAGTGCAGAGCCAGGAGTAACCTCTGAGCGCTGCCAGGTGTGACCCCAAAACAAACAAACAAACCAACAAACAAAAGCTAGTCTGTGTGAACGTGAACATGCTTATGAAAAGAATATGAAACATACATTTATATTTATATTTCCTCCCCATTTACATTTCATATGTACATGCAAAGGAGTCATCAGATACGGTTGATAAAAAGCATTTACTTTCCAAAGAATATCTGTCACTGAGCAAGGAGAAAAGACATTCACATTTTGTGAATAGAAGCAATAAACACACAGAGCATTTAAAAAAAATGAAATTAACAAGCATTATAGAAGCCTCTGGGCTCCCAGAATCTGTCAGAAAGAGAGAAAGCACAGAGGAGTTGTGTGACAGGTTTACATAAAACAGAATATTAAAAAACGTGGCTTTCTCCCTCAATTAATGGCGGTTGGGCTTAGACATTTCCTTTGGATATCCCCACTGGAATGACTGTTGAATCTAAACAAGCCCTTGGACACGCCCCTGGACACACCCCAATTGGACATGCCCCCTCATCATGCAGGTATATAAAGAAAAACTTGGACTATTGTGGGGGGTCCCAGAATAGTGACCAGAGCAATGTCTGCTGGCTCTCTGGAGGCCAGAGATAAAGCATCAGAGAAATGCTGCCTGCTTTGTATCTATTTTCTGTTCTATCTTTGAACTTAGGTCTTCCCTGGCCACTTCTTGCTGGTGAATTTCCATCTCTCTCCCTCTCTCTGGAACCCATGGGCTGAACAGGCCTCAGACTGCAGGAGGAATAAAAGGTGTTTCTTCTCTCTCTCAGTCCTGAGCAGGCAGTTGCTACAGGTGTACATAAAAAAGAATATTGAAAACGTGGCTTTTCTCCACTAAGTCAAACTTTAGACATCGTAGAAGGATTTGGGGGGCAGGTGAGGCTCTTGTCTTGAATGTGGCCCACCTGGGTTCTATCTGTGCTGTTCTCATATGGTCCTCCAAACTCACTAGTAGTGACCCATGAGCACAAAGTCAGGGGTAGTCATTAAGTACAGGCAGGTGTGGCCTCAACTCCCCCCACCATCCATGAATAATTCCACATGTAGTAATCCCATGGGGATGGCAGAAGTGGGTCTGGAGCAGGGCCACTGCAGGAAATAGTCTAAACGAGGCTGGAGAGAGATGAAAACAGGTCCAGGGATCAGAGAGAGAGGGGGGGTGAGGAGAGAGAAGAGAAGAGCAGAAAAGAGAAGAGAAGAGCAGAAAAGAGAAGAGAAGAACAGAAAAGAGGAGAGGAAAGGAGAGGAGAGGAGGGGAGGAGAGGGGAGGGATGGGGGAGGAGAGGGGAAGGGAGGGGAGGGGAGGAGAAGAGAGAGGGGAAGGGAGGGGAGGGGAGGGGAGGAGAGGAGAGGAGAGGGGAGGGGAGGAGAGAGAGAAGAGGAGAGGAGAGGAGAGGAAGAGGAGAGGAAGAGGAGAGGAGAGGGAGAGGGAGAGGGAGAGGGAGAGGGAGAGGAGAGGAGAGAAGAGAGACTCACTGGAATAGCAGTCTTTATTGGGAAGATTCTGTGGGGAGTGGGTTAAGGTGAAGAGCCTATCTAGAAGTTCTTCCCACATAGGTGGGTTTTGGACATTTAAAGAGAAATCCATCTTTCTTTAGGGTGAAAAACAGTTAACCCAAAACTGCCCCCCCTCCAAATTCCAGGACCTGATAGTACAGTAGTTACAGTTTACCTTGCAGGAGGGTGACCCAGCTTTGATCCCTGGCTCCCCATTTGGTCGCATGAGCACCACCAGGAATAATCCTGGAGATCAGAGCCAGGAGTAAACGTTGTGTAATGCCAGAATAGGCCCCAAAACAACAACAACAACAAGAACAACTACTACTACTACTACTACTATTGGAGGTAATAGGCTCCTACTCCAACAAACAACAACAAAAGGATCTGGAAGTTAATGAATCACTCTAAGGATTAAGAAAAAAACCATGTGCATGTTTTATCAATGATTAATGAGAGCTGTGGAGAAGTTCACATTCTTCAAGATGGTGCTGCTAACTGAATTCATCTACACTTATGATTAAAGGGAAATCATGGAAACACACACAGAGTTGGCCCAGAAAAAAAGGATCGAAGAACACACTAATAACCACTGAAAACAAGAGGATAGCAGTCTTGAGAAGAGTAATTGGTTGAATGCATAGATCTCTCCACTAGTTAAATGAGATCCAGATAATTTAAGAAATTACATGGAAAAAGCAAGATTTTAGAAATGATTAGAAAACATAAAATTATATTATCATTGAATACAATTTCCTTAGTTTGGAAACAATAGGAGAAATAACAAAGGAAAATTTGACTTAAAATGTAAATTATGATACTATGGAAAAACTAAAGTTGGGGATGGAGTTATAGAACAGGGGTAAGGCATGTGGCTTATCAGCATGCACTGAATATTGTTTCCCTGAGCACAGAGCCAGGACTAAACTGTAAACATCCCCAGGTATGGTGTGAAAATCAACTACCTTTTCTTCCCTCAAACCTAAAGTTCAAGGGAAGGAATTGTTGAAAATATTGATGCACATTCAGGCTTAGTGTTGCCCCATTTGTTGGGTTTTCATCTTTGTTGGTTGTTTGAGTATCCACAAAGAGCTCCCAGAATGAGAACTTGATTCCCATCCCTTTGTCCCCTTTTGGGGGGAGATCTTGGTAATATTTATCTGCAGCAAATAATCCACACAGACAGGAGGGTTAAGGGTTAAAAGGTTGGGTGAGGAGAGTCCTTTGTCAGCCTGCTGCTTGCTCCAAAACACCTAGAGCCAGCCAGCCAACTCTGGAAACAGCCCCCCCCCCCCCAAACACCTGGCACCTAAGCTATTTATTTGGCTCTCAACAGTGCCTCCATCTGGAAGGTCAAGGTGGGACAACAGGCAAAGGATAATCTTATGGAAATATTTTCATATACAACAGCTTAGGTGGGCTTGGTTCTGATTCTCTCCCCAGGAACTCGTCTAAGACCTGTGTCTTGGAATAATGATCATCCTGTTTTCTAGACCTCTGGAGTAAACCAACAAGGATAATGATTTTGAGAGATGTCAAAAGCACCAAATTACTCTCTTAGTGCCTACAGAATAAAGCAGCTCTGAAGCTGTCTTTGAGATTTTGTAGATTCATAGGCAGACGGGGATGAGTTCTGAGGACAACATTTTCCTTTCCCTGTTTGTGCTCCCACTGTGGAGGAACTCCTGAGTCCCTCCAGTGGGCAGTCTGGCTTCCCTGGGACCCATCGAGTAGGAATTCGGGCCCTGGGTAACTTGGTGCACTTTTTGGCTTGAGCACTGCAAGGAACCCTGACATGACTTTCCTGGGGTTCTTCACTTGACTTCAGGGGTTGGGGGACCCAGGAGATGATCAGGAAACTCCTCATGAATGTCACTTCACTCCCCTTATGCTTGCCACCTGCCTCTACATCTAGGATTCTGTGATGTGGCCATAACCATAAATTGAGTTCTGTGCCTACCCTTAGCCTTTAGCAGGGTCCAGGAAATCTCATCCCAGAGGCTTTGCTTCTATTTTATCAGAACTGAGTATTTACTTGGGAATCAATGAGTCTCAGAAATTTGGGCTTTGCTCTAAATTCTGCCTACCTGGCTAATATTTCTAAATGTGCAAAATTAGCATTATCCTCATCCAGGAGAGGAGCACTCCTATGTAAGATCAGCAATTTGAGGACTTTCAGAAGCGCCTGAAATAGTTTGCTCTTCACATTTCATTGCATTTCTCCATTTCAGCACACCTGGGCAGAGAGCAACTGGTGCCTGTGGGGAAACCAGCAGGTAAAATGCCATGTCATCTGCTGGTCAGGCAGGCCCACAGTGAGGGTCAAGGAACCTCAGATCCCTTTGATCAGCATTTCTGATCAGTCTCTGCTGGATGCTTCCTCTGACTCTCCCAGGAGGCTGAGTATGTTGATCTTTCACTCTAGAGGCTACTGCTGAGCTGGCATTGAACTCAAGCTGAGAGGGTTTGGCCACTAAAACCAGAAGCTTCTCCCAACTTGGAAAAATCTCTCCTCAAAAGTGGGAAGAGGGGCTGGAGTACAGTACAGAGGGAAGACACTTCCTGGCATACAGCTGACTCAAATTCTGTCCCCAGCACCCACATGATTCCCCCAGCACCATCAGGAGTGATCTATGAGCACAGAACCAGGAGTCAGCCCTGAGCACTTCCTGGCATGTCTCAGAAAACTAAGGAAAGAAATGGTTATATTATTGAAAGGAGCAGTGATGTGGCTCCCAGGGAAATAGCTGCATGACAGGAAGGAGGCCTTTCTCCTTCTCTCCTGCAGCACACAAATGATGGGGAAAAAAAATCAAGATGAGCACTCAATACTGCTCATTGTCAGGGGTTGTAACAGTCCTGGAGAAGAATTTGGTAGTGCTATAAACTTTGCATCCTTCTCCTGAGACTTGTCTTGTGTGGGGGATACTGTCTCTGTGAGCCAACGTTTCTGCACAGACACACAGTATTGGGTTTTCCCCTTCTGACAGATCTCCACACCCATGTTCATGTCTGTTTCCATGCCCGTTTCCAGGCCTGCAAGGACTTAGAGCAGACTTACCCAGGCCTGACTCTAGGCACTTCCCTGGGGACCAAGATAAATCTAAGTAAAGGACAGCAGCAAATCTCATGTTATTTCTCTTTTTCTCTCTCTGATACTGTATAGGGTCTCTTGAGCCCTCCAGCAGTGATCACTGATGGCAAAGCCAGGAGTTGGCCCAATAATTCCAGGTGTATCTGGTCCTCTCCCCCTCCCCCAAAAGGAAAAGTCTGTGCTCCCTCCCCATCTCCCCATCTTCTGGAACCTCCTCAAGAAGATGCCACCACTCTCCCTCTGTCTCCAGGGTTCCCCACAGAGATTTTAGAATTGGATGGAACCCACTGAACCCCAGAAATCCATCTCCAGAAGCGCTGCTGTTCCTGAGTCACGGGAGAGCTATTTTGGGAGATGCTTTGTTTCCTAAGGCGATTGGTGATGGCCGCAGCCAACTGTGTGTCTCTAATACAGAGACTCACGAAATGTGCTTATAATGCAGAGACATGAAGAGCGTCATGCTGAGTGAGTGAGTCAGAGGGAGAGGGACAGGCATAGCAGCGGTTGTGCTCATTTACAAGATGTGAAAAAAACATAGCATGAAAATAATAACCAAAGACAATAGAGACTAGGCCCAGGAAGACCAGTCCATGGGAGGAAGCTTGTCACAAAGAGCAGGGAGAGGGAGTACAGTGAGGGCAGAGAAGGAGGACTATGACAATGTCAGTTGGGAATGATCACTTTGGACAAGAACTGAGAGCTGAAAAGAGGGAAAGTGATGCGCAGGATACGCCGTTAGTAACAATATTGCCATTATTAGTATCTAAAAGAGAAGGAGGGAACATGAATTGACTAGGGAGGGCCCTTATTCCAAATGACAAGAATTCTAAGACAAGGAGGATAGACAGTGAATATGATCAAGGGGAAGCTATAGGGTGAAGGCGCTCAACTACCACTGGACAAATCAGTATTGGATTAGGTGAAGTTATGGGGTGAAGGCAATCAGCTCTTATTGGACATTCCATCATTAGATCAGGGATCTGGCCTCAAGACTGTGCAGTCAATTTTTTTGTTTAAGTCTTTCCTTTTGCTCACATGAAATGGCTGCCACTGAGATAATAGGAAATAAATATGTGGGTTTCTGCCAGTGACCAGAATTGTGCTACTAAGTCCTTCTGACTATCCTGGTGGGTGTTAGTATTTAATGAGCCAACCTTGGCCAGGTTCTGGAGTGGGAACTGGCCTCGAGAGAGACCCAGCCACCACTCAAAACAGCATTTTTGGCCCTGCCCTCAGTGAGCAGAGGCTGAAAGTGAAATTGCTGAACCTCTATGGTGGAGTCACCAGGAGTTGGAGTCAGAACACTTCTAAGGTATACATTCCCCCTCCCCCTTATTAACAAATCAGCAATAGAAAGTAACTCACTGCCTGGGTCTGTGAGCCATTTCAGAAGACTACTGATGGGGCAGGAGAGATAGCATGGAGGTAAGGTGTTTGCCTTGCATGCAGAAAGTCAGTGAGTGGTTTGAATCTCGGCATCCCATATGGTCCCCTGAGCCTGCCTGCCAGGGGCAATTTCTGAGCACAGAGCCAGGAGTACTGAGCGCTGAGCTCATACCCCTGAACACTGTTGGGTGTGAACCGAGACGGGGCTCCAGGATGATCTGTGGCTCTGTTAGCTGCTTGTGACACAAGTTGTGGGTGCTCTACGACTGCTTCTGATTGGCAACTGCAGGGGGGCTGACATGGTTGGGATGAGTCTTTCACTGTGGGATCCAGTCATATCCAGTGTCCAGTGGTATTGGAATGCAGGGGCTGCACCAGGCAGGATGGACTCAGTGGTGAAGACCCTTTTTCCTTGTTGGTTTTTGGGCCATACCTGGCAGTGCTCAGGGGTTACTTCTGGCTCTGTGCCCATAAATCACCCCTGGGGATCTCAGGGGACCCTATGGGATGCAGGGAATCAAACCTGGATTGGTCATGTGCAAGGTCAAATGCCCTTCCTGCTGTGCTATTGTTCTGGCCCCAGTGAGGACACTTTCTAACAAGCAAAGGGGCTCTGTGGTCTCTGATGGGGAGCAGGTCTCTCAGGACAGAGAGGGCAGAGGCTCCTGGTCCCTGTCTGACCTGGCTTTAGGGACAGGACTGAGATGTGCCTGTTCTTGGGCCATTGATTCTTTGCCTGCTAGGCCTCCCTGGAGAGCCCAAGACCATCTGGCAATGGGGCAGCTACATATTCTGCCTTGGGAGAAAATGTAGTGTTAAATCCAGAGCTGGATCAATTGGTTGGGGTCACTGAAGATGCTATGTGGGCACGAGTCATTGATTTCATGGCACCCTTAACATACAGAGGCATTAAGTTTTGGGGGGGGGGCTGCCAATGCAAATTGCCACAGTCTTGAAGCATTGAAAAGAAAATAAGCTTACTTCTCATATATCTTGGGGCACAGAATATCATCACATTGTCAGTAGGGCTGGTAATTTTCTGCCAAACTCTCTCTCTCTCGTTCTCTCTCTCTCTCTCTCTCTCTCTCTCTCTCTCTCTCTCTCTCTCCCTTCCTCCCCACAGGGGGACCCTGGCATTACTTGGATTGTAGCTGTCCTCCCACTGCTCCAAACTTCTAACTTTATGGCTCTCTGCACTGTGAGTTCTGTGTGTCCTCCTCATTTCTTATCAGGACACCAGGAATCCATGGAACCAACCAATGCAGGTAGACACCATCTAGAGATTTTTTTTGTTTGATTTTGGGCCACACCCAGTGATGCTCAGGGGTTACTCCAGGCTTGCGTTCAGAAATCACTCCTGGCTTGGGAGACCATATGGGACCCACGGTCCGTCCTAGGTTATTGCGGGCAAGGTAGAGATAGATACCTTACCCCTTGTGCCACTGATCTGGCCCCATCTAGAGATTCTTAACAGGTGATACCTGCAAAGACCCAAGTTCCAAATACCATCCTGTTCTGAGGTTCTGGTGGGAAATAAATTGGGCTGTGGGGGGATAAGTACCCTTCAACCTACTCACACTCTGGTGAAGAATGTTGGTTGATATGGAAACTTCTCCAATACATTGCCTTTAGACCCAACATGGCTCAGTGTGAATTGTTCATCTAAAAAGTGTTCTACATGCAGGTCCCCAACGCAGATCTATTTCTGGAACCACCCAGTCTTGATAATGATAATAGTACCCACGAGAGAGTTTTCAAGTACTGTTGAGTTTTCCATCTCCCAGTTCCTTAGATTCCTAGTTCTTCACACTTTGTTCTGGGAACAGAAACAACCCATTTATGTCATCTGGGTAGAGCTCAGGGGCTAGAAGGAGCTCTTCAGGTCTAGGAGTAAAGGAGCCATCTCTTATTTGAGAGCTGGGAAGAGGTTTTCCCAGGGTGTTCATAAAACATTCTCTCATTTTTTTTGGGTTGTTTCCCATGATTTTTTCAAAACCTGGGCAGGAGACAGCTCAGAGGGTTTGCCAGAAATGAACCTCCGAAGGTCATAGATTTGGGGAGCTTACAAAGAAGCAAGTGCCAAGCACAACATGGGGAGGTTGCAACCTCACACTTAATTGCTCCAGAAAGTGCTGGGACATGAGAACTATATTTGGATTAGGATGGCTTATTGGCCAAATATTGCAGCAGATGCTGCCGAGAAGCTAATTAGGGAGTCTGCTTAGTTTCCAGAGAGTCTGAGTTTAATACAATTTAATTTTTCAAAATATCACATCATTTAAAAAAGGTTGAGAGCTCCATGAGAAACCATTTGTGGTTGGTAGACATTTTTCTTTTCCAAAAAAATTTAAAGTAATTGCTAATGACAGTAAAAGAAAATGTAATTTCTGGGGGGAGGTGGAGGAAGACCTACAGCTGCAAGCTTCACGTTATTATTTAATTTAACCTTTACTCTGAAACCCCTGAAAATTAAATAGTTTTCCTTCCCCTTTCCAAGTAAATTAGGCATCACAGAGAAGCAGTGAAGAAAATGATTCTATCATTTCTAATGAGGCTGAAACTTGGCACTTGAGAACGTTAGTATTTTTAGGGCATATTTGCAAATATCTTTATGGGCATCACAGCATAAGTCAGTATGGTCAGACTCTCTCATTTGAGAATCAGGTGAGATTGCAACAAACAAAGAAACTGCAACACAAAATAGAATAAAAAGACAACCTATAGGCCAGGAAAATTATTTGACAATCACACAAAGGGTTACTATTGAAGAGCACTATATGGAAGTACTGTATTGAAGATTACTATATAGAGCACTTGTAGGGTAGAGTAACAGAACAACCCTGCCAAAAAACCCAAACAAAACAAAACAAAACAAAAAACGGGGAGAAGAGACACCCATGTCCTTAAAAAAAAAAAAAACGCACAGGAGATGACCAAGAGGCAAATAGGAAAATGCTCTTCCTCACTTACCAGAAAAGTCAAAATAACAATGAAATGTTGGGACAAGTCTATGGAACAAAAATAGTCTCTTCTGGCGGGAATGTGGGGAAGGAAGCCCTCAGCCACTGTCAGCAGGGATGGGACTGCTCTTTATTATACAAAATGGCACCCTAGCAGGTCGAGTGAACTTTGGATTCTACAAGGAATTAAAAAAAAAAGAAAAGAAAAAAGTAAGTAAGTAAAATGATAAAGATAAAGAGAGAAATTGAATGAAGAAGAGAGAAATGAATGTAAAAGAAATGATTAAAAAAGAGAGAAATTGAGAAAAAGAGAAAGATCTTAGAGATTTAGACACCGAGAAACAAAGAAAAACTTAAATAGAGAATATTTACCCCTTAGTCAGTGGTCCTCAAACTTTTTAAACAGGGGGCCAGTTCACTGTCCCTCAGACTGTTGAAGGGCCAGACTATAGTAAGTACAAAAACTGTGAACAAATTCCTATGCAAAACTGCATATATCTTATTTTGAAGTGAAGAAACAAAAGGGGAACAAATACTATATGTGACCTGCAGGCCATGGTTTGAGGACCACTGCAGGCTTAGATAGATAGAAATAGAAAGTGAAAAACTCTCATTGGGGGCGGGAGCTATAGCTGTGGTTGAGTATTTGCCTTGCACGTGGTCAACCCAGGACAGACCCAGGTTCGATCCCTGGCATCTCATATGGTTCCCCGAGCCTGTCGAAAGTGATTTCTGAGCGCAGAGCCAGGAGTAACCCAGAAGTGCCACCGGGTGTGACCCAACTCCCCCTTCCAAAAAAACCTCTGATAATCCCACAACTATCCCCTATCAGTAGGACGCAGCTATAAAGAAGTTGTTGTCCCTTTACCCAAAAGGATTGGAGTTTTTCACTTTCTTAAGCTAGGCATAAGTTCGATAACAATTAGAAAAATAGTTTGTTCCCTAAACATTGTTTCATTTCTTCCTTTCACCTGCTTCTAAAGCTAGGAGCTTTAAAATGAGTTGTCAAGAAGAGAAATGCAGCAGACAACCACCATGTCTTTTGCAGACCATCACCTGAATGAACTCCACCAACTGGCTGAAGATAAATCTACATATAATTAAAAAAAAATAAAAGGGGGAATCTATTGCTGTAATGACAGCTGGACTTGGACACGCCCCTTGAAGATCTTCACTGTAATGACAGTTGAACCTGGAATTTCCCCTGGGCACACACCTTGGATATGTCCCCTTGTCATGCTAGGTATAAATGGGGAAAATTGGACTGTTGGAGGGGGCCCAGGATAGTGACCAGAGCAGTGCCTGTCGGTTCTTGGGGGGCTGAAGATAAAGCATTGGCAAAATGCTGCCTGCTTTGTATCTATCTTTATTGAACCTGGAACTATGGGAGGCCTCTCTCTCCCTCTCCTCCCTTCCCCTCCCGTCTCCTGTCCTCTCCTTCCTTCCCACCCTTCCCCTCCCCACCCCTCTCCTCTCCTTCCCTCCCCTCCCTTCTCTTCTCCTCCCCTCTCCTCTCCTCTCCCAAAAACCCTACGGCAGCCTTGGCCAAGGCATAGGATCCAGGAGGAATAAAAAGAATATTTGGTTTCTATCCCTCTCTATACAACCTTTCCCCCCACTCCTCTCTCTCAGTCCCCGATAAGCAGCTGCTACAAATTGGCATCAATGGGTGGGTTCTTGGGCCCACTCAGTAGCTGGACCCCATGGGCCCCTCCAAACATTGTAGCACTAGACCCTGGCAGCCTTGGGCCTTTGCAGCCTTGCAGCAACCAAGCAGCAAGTGGACTTGCAGCTTATTGCAGTAACCAGCTGAAGCCTGGCAACCTTGTAGATAACTTCAGTAACCTGCTGGAAAATAGCAGTGGTGAGTCTATACAGTTGACAATACAGATGTCTTCAAGCACACTAGGTGACAACCCAACAATTCTACTTGTCAGAATCTACCCAAAGGCTCCAAGCTCTAGTTCAAAAATACCCCCATGCCCCTGTATCCACTGCAGCATGGTTCATAGCGGCCAAGATCTGTGCCTAAGAACAGATGATGGATCAAGGCACTGCGGTCCATCACAGTGAAATATTATTTGCTTATTAGAAAGGGAAAAATCATGCAATTGACAGACACATGGACAAAGGAAATATTAGAGAGGAGAGAGAAAGAGAGAGAGAGAGAGACAGAGACAGAGAGGCCGTAGAGAGAGGGATAGGAACCAGGTATCCTTTTTACATTGAAGGGGGTCATAGGTGACTCCAGAGCAGGGTGCCTTTGAGGGGGCTTGGGGTGTAGGCAGTCTCAGGTAGAGAGAACCCACCTGTTTTGGGGAGCTGGAAGCTCATGTTGTTTATATACTTTGTGCATGTTTAGATAATTAGCTTCCATTTGATTTACCTATGTGTGGTAGCTCATAAACATGAGCACAACCAATCATGGGACTCTCATCACAGCAACACCCCTTTTCTGGCCATGCTTAGCCTTGAATAGGATTGTACTAATCCTGTATTCCACTTTATGGGAGGGCATCTTTGCCTGAATGAGTTTTCTAATGCATATACCAGCTGCCTCTCCATTGACTTATTTTTTTTTCTTTCTTTTTGTTTTGTTTACTTTTTCTTTTTTTTGGGTCACACCAGGCAGTGCTCAGGGGTTACTCCTGGATCTATGCTCAGAAATCGCTCCTGGCAGGCTCAGGGGACCATATGGGATGCCGGGATTCGAACCACCGACCTTCTGCATGAAAGGCAAACGCCAGGGCCCGGAGAGATAGCACAGCGGCGTTTGCCTTGCAAGCAGCCGATCCAGGACCAAAGGTGGTTGGTTCGAATCCCGGTGTCCCATATGGTCCCCCGTGCCTGCCAAGAGCTATTTCTGAGCAGACAGCCAGGAGTAACCCCTGAGCACTGCCAGGTGTGACCCAAAAACCAAAAAAAAAAAAAAAAAAAAAAAAGAAAGGCAAACGCCTTACCTCCATGCTATCTTTCTGGCCCCTCTCCATTGACTTAGAACTTTCATATTTTTCATTAATATCTCACGGTCTTAATAAGTACTTAATATGTACATGTTCTGTACATTTTGTGATATTTATACACAGATTCTTTTTCTTTTTAAATAGTAGATAGAAATGGACATTTTAGTTCTAATTTCAGGTACCATATGTTCCACAGGTACCACAGAGAATTTTAAAAATTTCCATCTTGGTCTTACATCTTATGACTGTTGAATGCACTTTTTTAAAATTTTTTTTTTAATTAGTCAAATTATTTATTTATTTTTTTGGGTCACACCTGGCTCAGGGGTTACTCCTGGCTCTATGCTCAGAAATCGCCCCTGGCAGGCACAGGGGACCACATGGGATGCCAGGATTCGAACCACCGTCCTTCTGCATTAAAGGCAAATGCCTTACCTCCATGCTATCTCTCCAGTTAGTCAAATTTGGGCATGAGCAGGAGACAATGTTAAACAGCTTAACAATAACACACAACCCTCGGACCAACTTGAATTCACTTTTTTTTGTACTAGGAATTGTTTTGTAGATTTCTAGAAATTATTTGGCAAAATTCTAAACTCTTCCTTGTGGATAATTCTGTCATATAAAAGTAGGGAGAGTTTGATTTTTTCCTTTCTAAGGGAGGTGTCCTGGTCTAGGATAAAGTCTGGAGGTCTCCAGACTAGGATAGGCTCTTCACCTAGGGAGGTGTCCTTTACTCACAGCACTTGTCAGGTGGCCTCCACAGAGCCCTGCTCGCTACCCCCAGGGCGTTCCCTGCATCTTTCCGATGCCCTACATTGAAATGAGGCCAGAGCAGGAGAGAAATGAGGACCCTGGGGCCCAGCTGCCCGAGGGAACTCTGGATTAGCACTGAGGGACATCCCAGTCGCCCTGTGCCTCAATCTTCCTGCCTGCCCCGACATTCGTGACCAAATGCTGCAGGATCTAAGAATATCAAAGCTGCACAGTGATCTCTCCAAACAATAAGATATTTAGACTCACAATATGCTTATCTGCACTCACATGCTAGAGCCACTCAGCGAATGATTCTGACATTTATTTTTTCATTTGACATTAGCTCACGGGAGTTTACTGCATTAAAAATTTATGACTCCAGGTGCCCTTCGAACAGTCTCTTTTATTTATGTGAATCTATGGATTAGAAACAGGGGAAACCCAGTTATCCTTATTCTGAAACTCGTCTATTATTTTTTATCTCTCCCGATAAAAAATCGGAAATCTTTTACATGAGAGTTTGATGCATTTTTTTTTTTGATTTTTGGGCCACACCCAGTAATGCTCAGGGGTTACTCCTGGCTATGTGCTCAGAAGTTGCTCCTGGCTTGGGGGACCATATGGGACACCAGGGGATCGAACCGCTGTCCATCCTCGGCTAGCGCAGGCAAGGCAGGCACCTTACCTTTAGCGCCACCGCCCGGCCCCAGTTTGATGCATTTTTAAAGTGGAAAAAAGCATTTGGTAAGCAAGAAAACTCAGATTCTAGCCTCCTACTGATAATGTACACTGGGGATTCTTGGGTCCAACTGCAAAGGCTTGAGGAGGCTTAGCTGGACCAGGAAGCATCAGTAGAGTCTCAAACTCGAGGTCAATTCTGACTTGAGCTCAGTGGTTCTCAAATAGTAGGGTGAGCCCACCGGGGGCCCGCGAGGTTCCTTAAAGGGGGGCGCATTTGACCTTAGCAAACACTGTCATAACAAGCTAAGCCCGTGTTTATGTCTCTGTATGTCTCTGGAGCTGAGAGTTGCTGTGTCCTGCTTCAAACCCCGCTTCGAAAAGCTATGCATTGCAAAACATGCTCATTGTAGCCATTAATTCAGCCATCACCTCTGATTAAAAAATCAGCTCAAATTATTTTATATATTTTTGTTTTTCAGGTTAAAGTTTTTTTTTAAATAAAGATACTATTTACAGGCACGTGGGGGGGGGCACCAAAAATGTTTTCTTCTTCCTGGGGAGCATGACAGAAAATAATTGAGAAGCACTGCTCTATCTGAAGATCATTTTAAGTGCCAAGAGGCAGGGGCTCAGTTCCCACCACCTTCTATGTAATACGACCCCTTCATACCCCAGAGAGCTAGCCATGAGCCTTACCACCCTCTTCTCAAACTTGAGGTGTGGGCTGGATTGCTATCTGTGCTTTGAACACTGACTCTGAATCAGAGGACGCAGGACCCCCTTCCCACTGTCCATTCCTTTGGACTCAAAGAAAAGAAAAGGATGCTCACTAAAGTATCAACACTAAAGATTGGGAATCAATAGCTGATGAAGGGATGCTGTAAAATCATACCAGGTGACGAGTCTAATTGCACATAAAATAATCCAGACCAGGCTGAGGATGAAACACGTTTCTAACTCCTTTTCTTCTTCTTCTTTTTTTTGGTTTATGGGTCACATCCGACAGTGCTCAGGGGTTACTCCTGGCTCTACGCTCAGAAATCGCTCCTGGCAGACTCGGGGGACCATATGGGATGCCGGAATTCGAACCACCGACCCTCTGCATGCAAGGCAAATGCCTTACCTCCATGCTATCTCTCCAGCCCCACATTTCTAACTCTTACAGAAAGCAAGGTGCTTCTCAGAACTGTTTTTATTGAGTACAGAGACCTCTCCCAAGTAGGGAAATAAGGACAGAGTAAGGACAAATAGCTCAGGCTATTCTGAGCCAGTTTATTAGCCCTCTCCCCAACTTCCTGTTTATCTCATCTGAATGATCAGACCTGCCCACACCTGGGATGGGTCGGGGTATCTTGAAGAAAGGAGAATAGGGCTGGCTGGGGGGAAGAGATAGGGCAGACTCAGGAAGGATGAATGGAGGGCAGCAAAGAGAGGCCGTTTAAAAAAGCTTAGCATAGAAGCCATGTGGGGAAATGCACATGGCAGTTAGGTCCAGGTAATAAAACTGGTTGTCTTCTGAAACTTTATCTAACTAAGTGTGAATCTCTTCCGCTGTTATCCTGTAACCCTCAGACCCTCCTGAAGGGGCTACAGGTATCGTGCCTGGCCAAGAAAGGCTTTATAGGACTTTATATTTTATATTAATACAACACCAGTCCTGCCCAGGTTTACATGTAAGACAATTTCTGTTTTGCAGTAAAACCAAGCTGTAAACAAATAGATACATAAGAATCAGGGATATTCTTTGTTTTGGATGAAACCAAGTTGTAAACTAACAGGTACAAAAAAACCAGGGATGGGGCCGGAGAGATAGCATGGAGGTAAGGCGTTTGCCTTTCATGCAGGAGGTCATCGGTTCAAATCCTGGCGCCCCATATGGTCCCCCGTGCCTGCCAGGAGCAATTTCTGAGCCTGGAGCCAGGAATAACCCCTGAGCACTGCCGGGTGTGACCCAAAAACCAAAAACCAAAAAAAAAAAAAAAAACCCACAAAAAAAACCAAAACCAAAAAAACCCCAAAAAACCAGAGATGATCTTTGCTTTGGGTAAAATAAGGTATAACCTAACAGGATGTGGAAAACGAAGTAAGAAGAAAAGGCATTAGCTTCTTGGCCCTTCCAAGCACATCCATGTTCCAAATCTTCTGGGGAGGGTTCTCTGGATTCTGTCCTCTTGAATGTTTATGGATGTTTCATTACAGAGACATGGGAGCTAGAGTTAGTGACTACAGGCAATGGAGCTCAACCCCTCAAATTATCCCCTGCCTCCCTGAAGGAGAAGGAGTGACTAGAAATTCCATCATCTGTTGGTGTTTTTCTCTGGCACCTAGTCTCCATTCTCTCTAGTGTTTTTTATTTTTTTCCACGCCAGGTGGCTCTCAGGAATTACTCCTGGCTCTGTGCTTAAAAATTGCTGCTGGCTCTGGAGACCATATGGGATGCCAGGGCTTGAACCGAAGTCTGGCTTGGGTCAGCCTCATGCAAGGCAAACACCCTACCACTTCTCTAGTGTTTTTGAAATCACCTTCATGAGCCTAGAAAAAAAAAACAAAAAACAAAAAACAAACCCACCTTCAACACTCAAAATGCAAGTAACTCTAAGGCTTTAGGAGAAATCGAGACAGAAACTGAGAATGAAGAGCAATGGGAAACCTGGTCATTTGTGTCACTTAGTGTATGTGTTTTGTCTTGAACACAGTATCATGAGGTGCAGGATGGCTGTGGTTGTGTATTAGATGAGGAGAATGATGTGTGTTTGCCTTGGTTGGTCTGGTTCACTGAAATGCTCCTCATGAGATTATTACAGAACATCATGTTGAAATCTTGGGGATTTCAACTTAGGGAAAGTTATCGCTTCTCTGATTATGCAGCTATATGTAGAGTAGATGATTTCTGTCAAATGAAAGTGCCTGTCTCTATTCCTGTTCCTGGAGGTAAAATAAGGACCAATTTCATATTTCTGTTTGAGTCAGCTCGGAAAAATGGAATATTTTTCTCAGTGATCAATAATGCTAGCCCTGTCCTTATTTGATTCCCACACACCACTGTGTGTGTGTGTGTGTGTGTGTATGTGTGTGTTGTGTGTGTATCTAGAAGTTTCGTTGGCCAGTGTGCTTTGCCCTCAGGTGTGACTTGCTTCTCCAGCGGTCTCTGCTTCTAAATAGTTCAAAAATTACCTTGTTTACTTTAAAAAATACTATTTTGGAAGGAGGGATAGAGTCAACATGACTAAAAAGGCTGACCTGAGTTCACAGTGCAACAAAATACAGAAATGACTGAAGGATTCTAGGGCAGCCCCAGGGAGGAAGAGCACAGGGGTGACCACCAAGCTCAGGGTCAGCTGTCATATGGGAACCTCAGGACACCGAGAAGCTTGTACACCAGTGCCCCAGGATGGGTGGGGGAGGCTGAGGCAGAGCTTTGGTCAGGGAAGAAGTGGCAGAATTGAAAGGGATTTGTAATAAAAGAGAAATTCACTGTTTACAGGCCCAGGAACTCCCTCAAGATTCCACAATAAACCTCCTGAACAGTCAAGTGTCAGGTGACAAAATCAATTAACAGAAATACTGTTAAATTTCTACATATAAGCAATGAGGTAAATGAGAAAAAAGTATTTATTTTCCCCTACTTTTTATTATAACATTGAGATTTACCAAGTTGTTCATAATATAGCTGTTTCAGGCATTAAGTGTTCAAACACCAATTCCACCGCCAGTGTGACCTTCCCTTCAACAATGTCCTCAGTTTCCTATCTACCACCCCAGTCTGCCTCCTTGTAGGCACAAATGAATTTACTTCACATTGCTTGTTATAACACAAAGGTAAATGGAATAGGCAAACTTAGTTCAATCCAAATCAATTTGAAATGATTGTCCTATCTTTCCATGATGTTATTCAAGTCAGTGTCTGAGGATTGACCAGGCTGTGGTTGGTGCTAGTTGAGCTTCTCTGTTACTATTTAGGCTCACTGAGCTTGGTAGATTCCATGTAATTTTCCCATTAGATTTCCTGGGATCCTACTGGGCTGACATTAATGTAATATATTGAGGTGTTGCATAGCTGTTTACCTCCAAGATCTATAGATATAAAACAAATTTGGTTGCTTGGAAGTTTGATAGGGTTAAGTTGAAGAGCAAGGCCATTTCTGTTGGAGTACTAGGCTGCTGTGGTTCATGCAGAAATGGGAGCATCTGTCCTCATTCCTTCAGAGAAGACCAGAAGTATCACCCGGACTGGACTACCTGGGAAGTACTGGTGGACATTATCTTTTTTTGGAGCTTGGTGCAGGAGCAGGACCATTGGGAAGATGGCAGTGGGGAAAGTCTGCTGGTTTTTTAATGGTGGTTTGGATGCAGGTAGGTTTGGCCCAAACCTATTTCATAAGAAAACATTCAGAATTTTCAGTCCTGTAGTCAATCTTATCTGAGTGAAAAAGACATTTAAAATTTTATTTACAACCCATAATTTTACCCTTTAATAATGAAAGCATTAGATTCTCTTAAAATTTTGATGTAAAACTATAAAAAATTATTCTTTTGAGGAAAATATTTATCCTAGAAAATAATTTTATAAGCTTTATTATGAAAATTCATAAAAACACGAATAGAAGTAGATCCCAGGGCAGACTGAATTAAGTAGCTGTTTACTTTCTTAGAGTCCTTGCATTATTATTTGATGATATTGCTTGGTAACATTTCAACCAGTGTTGAAGAGTCCTCCAGATTGGCAGCATTTAACTCTTGGCCTTCCTCTTCCATAACACAAATCCTCATTACTTAAGTCAGGACTTCTTAAATGCTTTACACAGGGGTCTTCAAACTACAGCCCGCAGGCCACATATTGTATTTATTCCCATTTTGTTTCTTCACTTCTAAATAAGATATATGCAGTGTGCATAGAAATTTGTTCATAATTTTTGTTTTTACTATAATCTGGCCCTCCAATAGTCTGAAGGACAGTGAACTGGCCCCCTGTTTAAAAAGTTTGAGGACCCCTGCAACACTCTGATTCCTCTTAACCCAAAAAACTTCTGCACAGCCCAGGTATATAAAATAAATGCACACATAAAATGTTAGCTAATAATATTCCATAGATATTGAATTTTTAAAAGATCCATCACATTTAGTTATTTGCCTCATATGGGCACATTGTATCAGAAATGTTGTTAAGACCTAGTTGATGGCATTTTTCTGTGGTGGCCCAAGATGTGAAGACTAAAAATAAGGGCACTGTGAACATGCATTTGTGAACATTTGTGTAGAAACTCACTTTAATTTGTTTTAAATACCTGGAAGGGAAATGACTAGATTCTATATAATCATACATACATGATTACACATATACTTATATATGCTTTGGTGAGTTCTGAATATAAACTTAGAATGTGAAATTCTCTTATTCTTTATTTGTAAATAAAATTTAAAGAGATTTAACTATGATGAAAGTTTCCAGAATATTTATATAGACACGCATGATTAGATGAAGAGTTTATTTTTTTAAATTTATACTTAATTAGATGGTTTTAAATTTGTACTTTTTAAAGTTGTATTTAATTAGATCCTGAATTTGTGATGAACATTGTCAAATGCTTATACTGCATCTATTGAAATAACTGTATGGCTTTTCCAGCATGAATCCACTAATTTGGGTAATGGTGTTAGTAGATTTTCTTAATGCCAACAGATTAGATTTGCTCATAACACCATGGGCATTTCTGAGGTGAGTTTTCTGTGTCTCCTTTCTTGTTTCCCTCTGTCAATATGAAAAAAGTTAAGTGTAGGAAAAATTAAAAGAGGTTTCTTTGATAGAACTAATTCAATGAAAAGCACAAGTTTATTAGGCTTCATCCCTGAAACCGTTAGGTAAATAGCCCTCAGATTATGGTGTGCCTGCTTATTACCACAATACCATTATCACCCTTAAGAAAACCAAGTCGGCTTATTACTAATCCCTGAATCCTCTCTTCCCCAGTTCACACTCACATTTCCTTCAATGGCCCAAAATCTTTTTTTTAATGGGCTTTGAAAACTTTAGAGAAGCTCCTCTTTGATGAGAAGTGCAGACATGAGGCTACCAGGCTGTTTCTGCTGTGGCGTGGATAGCACTGGCATGTAATTACAGTCGGTGGGCACAGGGGCACATAGAGCATAACGTAACACAGCACAAAATAACACAACACAGTACAATATGATACAACAGTACAATGGAACATAACACAGTACAACATAACACAACACCGTTCAACATAACTCAATACAGTACAACATAGTATAACATAGTTCAACACAACATAACAACATAACATAGTACAACATAACACAATACAACATAATTCAACACAGTACAATGTAACATAACACAGCACAACAAAACACAGCACAACACAACACAGCACAACATAATAACACAACACAGTACAACATAACTTAACACAGTACAATGTAACAACACAGCACAATATAACACAACACACTACAACATAATTCAACATAGTACAACATAGCAATATAACATAGTACAACACAACATAGCAATATAACATAGTACAACACAACACAGTACAACACAATTCAACACAGTACAATGTAACATAACACAGCACAACATAACAGAGCACAATATAACAAAACAACATAAAATAGCACAATATAACAAAACAACATAGTACAACATAACACAGCACAATGTAACATAGCACAGCACAATATAACACAACACAGTACAGCATAACACAGTACAACATAGCACAACATAACATAACATAACACAACACAGCACAACATAACAAACACAGTACAGCATAACATAACACGGAACAACATAATATAACACAACACAGCACAATATACATAACACAGCACAACATAACATTACACAGCTCAACACAACACAGTATAACACAACATAACACAGTATAAAATAACACAACACAACACCGAACAACATAACAACACAGTACAACATAACAGCACAACATAATACAGCACAGCACAATATAACACAACACAGTACAACATAACACAACACAGTACAACATAAAATAACACAACATAGTATAACACAATATAATTTAACAAAACACGGTATAACATAACACAGTATGGCATAAATTAATATAGCATAACAACATGACACAACATAACATGTTATAACATAGCCTAACATAACAGCATTTCTGTGGCAGTAGGAACAGCAGGAACCCCTTATTTCAGGTTTGCTTCTGAGCAGGGACCAGAGTTTCTCTGGGAGAAAATGAGTTGAGCAGTTGAGTTCCAGAAGGACCAGGTGAACTTGGGCAAGCACCTCAAAGGCTGTGGGGTGTCACAGGAGGGAAGCCTGGCTCCAGAGGCAGGTGGGGAGTCTGATTGGGGTGTGGGGAAAGGATGTGTAGGGAGGCGCTGGGGAATCTCAGTGCGGGGTGAACCCACTTACGTTACTCTGGCTGAACGCTGTCACTAATGCGTGGATGCCCAATGAGCCCAGCCGGGGCTGGCCCACCTGATGAAACTGCAGGGTCAGGCGTGTGTCCACTCCTGGACCAGGTTTTGGGCTGCAGTGGCCTTGCAGAATCAAGTCCCATCCTGCCCCTCCCCTCCGGAGATAGCACCTCCGTGAAAGCTCCATGGCTGGGTTTTCCTTCTAGTCCCATGTCACTCTTGCTCCTATACTTAACCTGTTTAATGAGATTTCTTTTCCAGTAATTCCTGAAACTGGTAATCTCTAATTGGGTCAAATTCTCTACCCACCAGCCAGCAATGCTATTTTTAGCGCAAATCCTCGGGCAGCTGCGGAGCTACTCTGAGCCCCGCTCCCTCGCTCATCTCTGCGGCCAGGCCTGACTGTCAGCTCTTACAGGATGGGGGCCCTTCCAGTGGCCCTGTCCTCAAGCCCATCCTGGGGAGTGGGGATTCTGCAAATTACTTGGTGCAGCTAGCATAGGGCTCTGTGTGCCCAGAAACCATCAGTCCCAGCAGATTTAGGGAGCAGAGTGTGCACCTTTCCTGTGGAGATGCAGTGCCAGGACACATGGGCCATTCATGGAGCCAGGGAGACTCACTCCATGCCTCCTGCTTCTTATGATGCTAGAGAGTGCTGCCCATGTCTCCCTGCTTCTTCCTCTGCACCTGAGCTCTTCCTGGCTAGAGGGTACCTTCTCCACTCTGCCTCTTCTTTCTTTGTCTGCTTGTTTGGGGGCCATACCTGGCCATATTCAAGGATCACTACTGAAGGGCTTATGGAGACTATAGAGAGTAGTAGGGGTGGAACCTGGTTCCACTGCAT
>NC_064862.1:46285269-46292769 GCF_024139225.1 Suncus etruscus | reverse complement strand
AAGCTGGTGGGTCCAGCACCCTCAAGCTCAGCACCCTCGGGCGCTCCCGGAGGAGCAGCTGGAGCATCTCTCACTCTGGGGACGCCCTTCCCGGGCATCCTAGTCCCCATTACCGGCCCGCGCCAGGTCCCGGGGCGGGAGTCCTCAGCCTGCGCTCGTCCGGGGCTCGCCCACCTCCTCCTCCCACGCCTCGCGTCTCCTGGAGCGCCTCCGGGAAACTGAGGCGCGCGGGGATCCCGCGGAGCCAGTCCCTCGGAGCCGGGGGGTTGGGGGGCCCGGGAGGCGGGGCGGCTGCAGTGCGCGGTGCGCAGGCGCGGCGGGCGGGAGCGACGGACGGACGGACGCGCGGGGGCCGCCCGCCCGCGCCCCGAGTCCGCCGCGCCCCGAGTCCGCCGCGCCCGCCCCGGCGGCGCCCCGGGGCCGGCGAGGGGGCGCGCCCGCGGCCACGCGCTGCATGGCGCAGGGATGGCGGCCGAGCGGCGCGGCGCGGGGGGCGGCGCCGGGGGGAGCCGGGGGCGCGGGCGAGCCGGCGGGCGGCGAGCGGGCGCCCGGGCTGCGGGCGTGCGGCGCGGGCTTCGCGTGCCCCGAGCTGGAGACGCTGTTCGGCGGCTACGCGCTGCGGCTGGAGCAGGCGGCCGCGCTGAAGGCGCTCGCGGTGCTCAGCTTGCTGGCCGGCTCGCTGGCGCTGGCCGAGCTGCTGCTGGGCGCGCCGGGGCGGGCGGCCAGCCTGGCGCGCGCCTCGCACCCGGTGCACTGCGTCCTGTTCCTGGCGCTGCTGGTGGTCACCAACGTCCGCTCGCTGCGGGCCCCGCAGCTGCAGCAGCTCGGCCGCCTGGCGCTGCTCTTCTGCCTCACCTTCGCGCTGCTCTGCTGCCCCGCGGCGCTGGGCGGCCCCGCGGGGGCGCACGCCGGGGTGGCCGCGGGGCCGGTGGCCGCCGAGCGCGGCGTCTGGCAGCTGCTGCTGGTCACCTTCGTGTCCTACGCGCTGCTCCCCGTGCGCAGCCTGCTGGCCGTCGGCTTCGGGCTCGTGGTGGCCGCCGCGCACTTGCTGGTCACCGCCACCCTGGTCCCCGCCAAGCGCCCGCGGCTCTGGCGCACGGTGAGTTGCCGCAGTGCGCCCGCCCCTTTCCCGAGAGCGGCGGGACCGGCCGCCCGCCCCCGCGGAGTGGGAACGGACGAGGGGCGCGCGGGGTGGTGGTGGTGGTGGTGGAGGTGGTGGTGGTGGGGATGCAGTTCAAGGTCACTCCCGGTTGCTGCGACCCAGCTGGCCGCCCGAGTTCCAGTCCCCGAAACGCCCCTGCGCGTGTAGACGTGGGGAGGAGGGTGAAAACAGGGTTAGCGGCACCCATCAATCCGAGGTCAGGAGCCCGAGGGTGGGTCAGGGCTGGGGTGCAGGAATCCGGGTCTCCCTCACTGTTTCTTTCCGTCTGCAAATAGGGCAGGGGTGCCTTGGCTGTGAGTGAGCCAGCTGGAGGTCTACGTCCAGCAGCGCCCCTCCCAACCCTGAAGGCGTGTGGGCAGGACAGGTGCATCTTTTTCCGTGATATGGCCAGCGTGGCCAGAGTGTCAAGGGACTGGGTTGCCAGGGCAGTGCATCCCACCCCTTTGCTGTCACCAGCCGCAAGTTTGCCCAAAGGGGCAGGCGTGGAGGTGGACAGAACGAGGACACGGCCAACCCCTTCCCATCACAGGGGCCAGGCTACAGGTGGACCCGCCGCTGCTATGCTCCGCCATCAGCTTGGCCCAGCCCATTTGCGATGATCAGCTCCAGGGTCCTGAACCTGGCTAGGTTGGGGTAGGCCGGAGGTGGACCCAAGGGAGAACTGGTACTGGTGAAAGGAGATGGGGAGGGGATGCAGGCTCGGAGAGAGCAACACATGTGTATGCGTATCTGCATGCGTTTCTGTGCACATGTGTGTCCGTCCATGTGTGACCCAGGTCGGTGTACATTTATGTACACACGTCCATGTGTTTATGTCTATCAGCACTTGTCTGTGTTTATATATATATATATATATATATATATATATCCGCGTATACACCTATGTGCTCATGTCTGTGTGAACATGTCCATCTATCTGTACATGACTGTGTGTGCCGAGGTGGGGACAGAGGGACCTGCGTCCCCCTCAGATGGCAGCGAGGTTCTGTCTTCTCACCCCTCCTCTTTAGAGTGCTGGGTTCTCACAGCCAGCCCTGTCTTAGCCAGGATGTCCCTCTCAGGAAAGGGATCAGCTTGGGTGAGCCCTGAGCAGAAAGGCCTGGAGACAGCCTCCTTTCCTCTGGGCTGCAGCTAGTCACCTCAGGGACTGTTTTATTTTGTCAGACAGAAATTCTCTGTGGCCCCCAAAATCCTTTGAGAAAATTGGGAGGTTCAGAGAAAGGGGCAGTGCCTGTGAAGGATTTCAGGGTGCAGAAAGCCCCCACAGTGGGGCTAATTTCTGGAGTGTGGGTCCTGACCAAACCGACATTAGGGTTCATGGTCTCCCCAGAGAGCCCAGACCTCACTCACTAAGACTCACCTTCTTCCTTGTGAGCACGGAGCAGCCCTCAGATGTTGATGTGACTCTGGGGAAGCGTAGGGTCTGGTCTCGCACTGGTGAGTCCTTCTGGCTTTAGGATGTTTAGATTCATGGTCGGGTTGTGCGGGTGCTGGGTATGGTCAGGTGGCTGCAATTGGTGCCGGCTGGTGCAGAGACACATCTGCGAGGGGCCTGCATTATGCCCGAGGGTCTCTTCATGCTGCAGAACATTCTGGCATTTATGGCATCCAGCGATAATGAACTCTGAGTTCAGCACCGAGCCCGCATTGACAAAGCATGCTTGGGCCTAGCTTCTTGTTGCTTATCTGCCTCCCTGCCAGGGTTGGGCACCATGGTGGGGCTTCTTTGGATAGACAGCAGGACAGACAGGGCCCTAGGCACAGCCCAGCCAGGCTGCAGAGAGCAAGGATGGACGCAGGAGCAGCTTTGGGAGTACCACCTGCGCAAGTCACCTCTCTGGGAATGGAGACTAGGGGTCAGGTGTGTGTTTCTGGAGCCCCTGGCCCCTTCACACACTCTGGGTAATTACTGCACCAAGATATTGGGCAGGGTGGGATGGAGTGGGGTGTGGAGAAAATCACATGTAGAAATGGGGAGCATCAGAGAACTGCCCGATAGAGATGGTGGGGGCAGTGGTATTCTCTGGGTACAGACCCCTGTCCCCCACTGCTCAGCTCCTTCACCCACAGGATATCCCAGAACTCCGCTTCTCGTGTAGTGACATTTGTTTGCTTGCCTGTAGGAAGAACTGCCTTTCCTCATGCCCAGCATGCCCCATGCCCTCTAGGCTCTTGACTGGGCCTCAGGGTTGCTGTGATTAGGCTCGGGGAACAGGGGCATCTTATGGTACTCAGAGCCAACAGGAGCAGGGAAGGGTGTGGGACCATTGACTGCTCCAGCTTTCCCTACGCAACTCAGGGGTCCTGGCAGGAGAGCCACATACATGGTCTTCATTGCGAGGCCTAACTGAATGTCCCACCCTTTTTTTTTTTTTTTGGTTTTTGGTCCACACCTGGCAGTGCTCAGGAGTTACTTCTGGCTTTGCGCTCAGAAATCACCCCTGACAGGCTTAGTGGACCACATGGGATGCCAGGAACCAAACCCGGGGTCCACCCCAGGTCGGTCATGTGTAAGGCAAACACTCTACCACTGTGATATCTCTCTGGCCCACTCCCCTATTTAGAGGGCACTTGAGTGCTTGACCAGTACAACCTTTGCTAGAGTCAGGCTTTCTGCCCATGGCCTCCCCATCAGCCCATGTCCCTGTCCCTCTTCTGAGCCCCTGACTGGTCCCTGTGCCCCATAGCTGGGCCCCCATGCCTCCATTCAGCCACTGCCCCTTTTGGCCACTTGCTTTGCTGGACCTTGGATGCCACCTCCAGGCTATCCAGCAGGGAGGTGGCTGCAGTCTTCCCGGGCATCCCTAGTCTTGGCATCATTCACTGCATACCTGTGTCTGTCTCTGTCTCCAGTTGCACCTTGTCTCAAATCCCCATGGTCCTTTGGCCTCACCCCATCAGTCTGCCCCTTTCTCTCCCATCCGGGTATGGCCCCAACTTTCTGAGAGGTTGGCACTGTGGCCCTAGGCTGTTGGAAGGGTCAAAGCCAGGTGTAGCCATCCTGCTGCAGACTGAGCGGAACAAGTGAGTTTTTTTTTTCCGGGCTGCTGTTCTTTGGAGGACCTGGGGCTCTATGGGCCCTGCCATAACCCCGCTTGCTCATGGATTCCTCAGTTGTGGTGGGGAGCTCCATTTTTTGGTCCCACAGGGTGTGGCCAGAACTTCTTTTCCTTAGTGAGGCCCTACAGAAAACTGGGGTGCAGGCAGGGTGTCATTTTAGAGCCCCAAAAATGCCCCAAGGTCTCTTTCTTCATTTCACTTTTTGTTGTTGTTGTTGTTGTTGTTGTTTTTTGGGTCACACCCAGCAGCACTCAGGGCTTACTCCTGGATCTACACTCAGAAATCACTCCAGGAAGGCTCAGGGGACCATATGGGATGCTGGGATTCGAACCACCGACCTTCTGCATGAAAGGCAAACACCTTACCTCCATGCTATCTCTCCGGCCCCCTTCATTTCATTATTTTTATGGGTCATTGTTTCTCTTCTGAGCACCCAGTGGACCTCAGGGGCTCCTCCTGGCCCTGTGCTTGGGGCAACCCCCGAGTCTGCAGGGCCTCGGCTCTGCCCATGAGCACCTCTCTAATACCCCCCCCCCCAAGGCACCCTTTGAACTTGGCTTCCTTTGAAGAGAGTGTCAGGGTGCAGTACCCCCTCCCAGGGCTAGGGAATATCTAGGAGAGGGCATTGGAGCAGGCTACAAGGGAAGAGTGGACAGGGCAGGGCCTGTTGTCACAGTACAGCATAGCTTCTGTACCCAAGAACAGTATTTGAGGCTACACTGGGCACCCCTGAACTAAGGGTGTGGGGTGTGGATCCGAAAGTCCTGTTGAAGCTGGTACCAGGGACGGCAGAGTCCTATCTCCAGGGCTGAATCCTCTGTAACTGGAACCTTCTACATGCCTGAGTGCTATATCTCTGATGACCTGTTACTGTCCAGGGCCCTCTGATCTTATGGTCCTGTGTGCAGGAACTGTGGAAGAGGAAGGGTCAGTCATTTACTGGAAAAGCAGTCAGCTACCAGGGGGAGGAACAGGTGCATGGTTGACACTGCTCCAAGATTAGGATGTCAGGAGCATCTGTCAGGGGCATGGGGGTGGGTCTTCCTAGGGGCTCGAGACCTGGGGAGCCAGTCTCAGGGAGGGAGAAGGGTTGAGTTTTCTGGGAAGATGTGAGGGGCAGGCTCAGGGTGTAGGGACTTTATTTATTTTTTTGAAACACCACTGTGCTCAGGGCTGACTATTGACTCTGCTTAGGGCTTACTCCTTTCTCTGCATTCAGGGATCACTGCTGGTGGCTCCGGGGATCATATGGGGTGCCAGGGATCAAACCCAGGTTAGCAGTGCACAAGGCCAGTGCCTTCCTCTGTCTCTGGTTTCAGGAGCAGAAGCTCAGGGTACTGGAGTGAGCACAGTGGGAAAGAAGGTGCTTGCTTTGATATGGTTCTCTTGGTGGGTTCAGTCCCCAGCACTACCACGTAAAGTTCTCTGAACCCTGCCATGAATGATCCCTGAGCACATAGTCAGGAGTAATCCCTCAGCTGGGAGTCAGGAGTGAGCCCTGAGCACCACTGGGTATTGTTCAGGAACTAAAAGCAGAAGAAACAGTTGGGAAGGAATCCATCCCCTGTGTTCCTGTTTTCCCATTGGGGAGGAGAAACTCCAGATGTACTTGGGATGTTGCATCTAAGCTGACATTGTGCCTAGCTTGGGGCAAGGCTGGATCCTTGGTGAGAGGACTGACCCCACCCTGGTTCATGTCCCCTGAGACTGCGTGTGGGAGGGCCCAGCCAAGGGTGCTCACAGGCTTCTGCAAGAACGCTGTGCTGGGCCTTTGCCTCATCCCCCTCTCTCCTCAGCTGGGCGCTGACGCTCTTCTCTTCCTTGGCGTGAACCTGTACGGGCTGCTGGTCAGGGTCCTGGCTGAGCGCTGCCAGCGGAGGTCCTTCCTGCAGGCGCGTAGCTGCATCGAGGAACGGCTGCAGCTGGAGGACGAGAACGAGAAGCAGGTCAGTGCTAGGCTGGGGCCAGTCAGGTACCAAGCTAGGAGCCTGACCTCCAGCACATCCTGGGAAGATCCCATCTGTTCTCCTGCATGGGATGGGTGAAAATACCAGGCATCAGCTGCAAAGCTGCAAAGGCTGGGTGGGGTGGGGGAATGGACCCCTGGACCCTGATGCTGGGTGGGGTAAGGTGCCCACCCAGGCATGCCAAAATCTAGCGACCCAGGACTGGCACCTGAGCAGCCTGGGAGGGAGAGAGGGGTAGAAACAGTAACTTTATTCCCAGCGTGAAGTCTGCCACTGCTGGGTAGCGATGGCAGCAGGAGGGAGGGAGGGAAGGACGGAGGGAGAGAGAGGAAGAAGAAGGAGAGAGAGAGAGAAGAGAGAAAATTTATTGGCCAGAGAGAGAGTGAAGAGAGAATTTATTGGCCAGAGAGAGAGTGAATGTATTGGCCAGAGAGAGAGTGAATTTATTGGCCAGAGAGGGCTGAGGGAGTACTGTAGGACTGGGTGAGAGAGAGAGAGAGAGAGAGAGAGAGAGAGAGAGAGAGAGAGAGAGAGAAGAGAGAGAAGAGAGAGAGAAAAACAGAGAATGAGCAATAGATGTGGGGCAGGCAGCATCTCACTGATGCTTTATCGCTGATGCTTTATCTCTTTGGCCCCCAATGGGCAGGCAGTCTCTGCTCTACTCTTTTTTCCTCCATCAACTGTCAAATGTTTTCCTTATATACCCCCCAGTTCTACAATTGGGCTTGTCCAAGGTTCATTTCCAATTTCAACTTCAAGGGGGTGTCAAGGGGGCATGTCCTGGTCCAGTTACTATAGCATTAATACATGGGGAGCCTTAGAGGGACTGCCTGAGACCAGGGTGATGAGAGAGGACCTGTTGCAGGAAGCCCAGTGGGTGTCCTGATCTTGTTTCGAAGGGTGAAACATGTGCTAAGGAAGTAAAACATGCACAGGTTCTAGAACAGTCTTCCCCATCTCCTCTCCCCATGGACAAGCCCCTGTTCTCTCTCTCTGGTGAACAGAGAACAGACCATGTTCCAGGTCGTCCTTTCCTCTTGGTTATTGGGAACTGGCCGCAGTCTGGGAATGATTCTTCCAAGAAAGCTTCAGTGAACAGGCTGAGTTGTCCTGGGGTCCTACCATGCTCCAGATGCACGTAGATATGGTCCTGATCTGGGGCAGAGAGAGCCACCAACTGCTCCCAGGGGTATGTATCGGAATGAGCCCGTCCTTTGAGGACAGCTTACCGAAGCAGTGAAGGTTCTGGAAAGATGCTCTGCTGAACTCTGAGCTGCCAGTGTCCTGGGTCTGGTCCCTGGGGGAGAGAGG